>NC_058405.1:64083665-64168898 GCF_002201575.2 Neomonachus schauinslandi | reverse complement strand
TTCCTTCCTTCCTTCCTTCCTTCCTTCCTTCCTTCCTTCCTTCCTTCCTTCCTTCCTTCTTTCCTCCAACATGTATTATTAAGCACATTAAATACTAAATATTGTGGATACCAAAATGAAGTAACTAATCATCCCTGCCCTTAAAATGCGTTCTGCTAAACAATGAAAGGTTTTCACCATTTGAGAGTACATATGTTTATTGCAAAGAGTAAAAGATGAGCAAATAATAAGCAAAGAAGCTGGTTAATACGGCATGTGTATGGATGAGTAAGTTTTAAAAAATGAGGTGTGAAAGAAGTAATGAAGCTAATCTTATGAAATTTATGACAGACCCAGAAGACAATGCCAAAGAGATGCTGTAAACATACTGTGAGAAAGAGCATAGTTTTTGGATTAACTGTAGAAAAAAAATCCTCAAATGCCTTGAGCCAGTCTCCTACATAAGCACTGATTCCTTCTGCAAACAGCCTCTTTGCATTTACTAGAAATATATACAGTGGTTACGATCTTTGGCCAACTAACTCTAACTAGTTCATTAGCTGCTTGAAATAGATAGGACCCTAGAACCTACCACTACGTCTAACCGAATTTCCCATTACATTACATTCAAGACACTGAAGTAAGATGTGGGAACCTATTATTTTTACTTGCAACTCTGGCTCAGAAGAGGATTCTTCTCTCCTTTCTACAACTTCCCTGCAGAACAGTTCTCATCACACTTCTCAACACAGCCTTACTAAGTTAAAGCAGAGTTTACAGCAAGGTGGGGACTTGGGCCCAAAAAGTATAGCAGAAGGGAGGCATCCTCTCTTTTGTCCCCTTCACCACCATTCCTTTGTAGGTATCCCCCACCCGCCCCAATACAATCAGCTCAAAAGCAAGGCAAAAAGAGGGAACTAGGGCTGAAGAGATTGGCTGAAATTTCTCTCTCCTGATAAAAGAGAAGGGAATGACGATGGAAGGAAGCATCGGTAATCCACTTTAATAGCAAGTGTTACTGTTGAGAAACAGCGAAGAGAATTTAAGAGCTACCCATATTTGGCAAAGTGCATTTATCTGGGTGTGTTAAGTTTAGTTGTCCATACTAACAACAAGCTTCATTATTGTAACAACTCATAGTAACATTGAGAATGATGAAAGATTTTCCATTTATTTTAAAAAATTTAATTTATTTTAAAAAGGGTATTTATTTTACTTCGTCTCAGGGTTGCGGTATTACTTTGATATCAAATCTGCTTAACCATCCATTAAATTGGAATAACAGAAAATTCCAGAAGTGTTTGGTTTTCAAAGAATGTCAACTAAGGCACAAATACTGATATCAAAGTGGAAAACAGGATTAAAATTTACCTTATCTCTATGCTTTTCTAGTGGGCCCTTTATTTTAATATTTGTTATACTGAACTGAACTGAGTCTGTTGGACTATCCACAAGACTAAGGTTTTTGAGGGATGAGTCAGTGGTGTTCTGACAAACCTCTTCTGGAGTGTGGGAACCCTGATTCATACTATATTCCAATTTTATTGGTGTAAATACACCTACCATCACTGATGTCAAGTTACCACAGGTTTAACAAACCTCACGACATTTCTGAATCTTTAGCTTTTGGTTCCAGCACATGACTGGCTAGAGCGGAGTCTTTGCACCATTTTCACCTAGCACATGGCCCAGCACAGACCACTATGCAGTAAATATTTGATGAATTCTAGTTGAGAGAGCTTTAAAATAATTCTTAGGAGAAAATGCTGGCTTTCCCAATTCCTTCGTTGTTTAACTTCAGGGCATGCCAGCTTTTATAGAAGCAATTTTACTTTCTCCAGACAATGCCATCCCCTTTTATACCCCGTGAGAGATGAAAAGATAGAGGTTTAGCAAGATAGTGTCCTAGGTATTCCCTCACAAACTTCATGAACATTTCAGAATGTAGCAGTATTTCAAAGGCTGCTTTGATGGCTAAGGCAGGCTTGTCTATTAAATGGAGAGTAGTTAATCATATAGATGAATTATTTCAAGATTCCTTATAACTAACATTTTTTAACAGAGTGCAAATTAATGAGAACAATGTCTGCCTTTTTGTTACCAAAGAGGACAAAGAATATTTAGAATGACTTCAAAATGCTAAGACTTGTTTAATTTTATATCTGTTGCCCCCGATTTTATAATTTAAAACAGAGTCAGCTAAAAACTAAATTCAACAAGTTAGGCAATTGCAGCAGATGAAGATTGGATCCTTGTTTGACTAATTTCAAAGCCTCTGCTTGTATGGTAAGAAGCTACATAGCAGAGCTCTATGTGGGAGCTGGGTAGGGGTCTAAACATAGACTTCTCCTGCCCCTGCCTTCTAAAAAGGATGTTATTCACTGCTCGTTCTGGGCTTCTGAAAGGGTCAATTTTACCTCATTCTTTTGAATTAAATTGAAAGTCAAAAAGAAGGCTGAACTAATCTGTATGAGAAAGAAAATTCCCAGTCCCGGAAATTGCGAAGAATGTGGCAGGAGCCAGGTGCTGTTTTAAGAAATAGAGGAAGAAAATGGAGGATGAGATCATGTTCTGATGATAACACCTCAGGGGGTTAAAGAGGCTTAGAGGATTTTTTTTTTTTAAAGACTTTATTTATTTATTTTGGGGAGGTGGGGCAGAGGAAGAGGGAGAGAGAGTCCAGAGCAGATTCTGTGCTGAGCTCAGAGCCCCACACAAGGCTCAATCTCACCACCCTGAGATCTCAACCCTGAGGTCTCAACCTGAGCCAAAACAAGAGTTAGATACTTAACCAACTGGGCCACCCAGACAGCCCACCCCACCCCGCCACCCTTAGAGGATTTCTTTATGGAGTTTTGCTAGATGTTGGCAAATGTAATTCTCCCCACACCTAGCCCCTCTGCTGCTGATTTACATTATATGTATCACCTTAACTGAAGCCAGTCTAAACACAACCCTACTTTATTCTGGTGGTTCCTAGTCAGAAAAAGGAAGGAAGGAAGGAAGGAAGGAAGGAAGGAAGAAAGGAAGGAAGGAAGGAAGGAAGGGAGGAAGATTGCAAATGGTCAGTCCCTGGAAGACGTAGAAAGAACTTCCACTTCCTGAGGAAGTAAGATATTAAATGTTTTACACCAGCTATTTCTATGATTTCCACACTTTTCTAAAACATACATGTTATTATAGATTTTTTTTAGTCAATTCATTATAAATACAAAGGAAGGATTTTCATGGGACTTCAACAACATAAGACCTCGGCAATTTTACTAGAGTTATATATTTGACCTATAATTAAAAAGTAAAATACACAGAGCTTTCCCTTCTTTCCTGAATAGCAGTCATATTTTCCAGTTTAGGCAAAAAAAAAATTTAAAAAAAAATAAAGTTGCCCACCATTTGCTATTTTACCAATGGCATAGTTCACTTAACTTTTTTTTCTGCTGGTGAACTCTTGAGTATATTAGATTATTTGTTGACTAGATATTCTGCTTTACAACCAAAAAGGAATCCAGCCAAGTTTCCTGAAATATTAAGGTTTATAGCCTTGAATATGTCAGATCCTAGTCTGATAGACATTGGCTTCTCTGAAGCCAGTTCTTTTTGATTTATACGGTCATATACAATGATTTTCAGAAAATTGATTTAAAAAATACCTTAAGGGTTTCCAAAACATGTCTCAGCTCACAGACACTGAAAAATATAAATAGAGCTTCAAGGCCAAAGAAAGACCTCATGGCATATCAAACGGCAAATATAAGTGAGCAAAACTGACATGTGTATTTTTGCCTATATAGCACACATTCTTCTTTAGAGCCACCCAAAGGCTAAATCTGCAGATCTCACACACTGAAACCAACAAACTGCCTCCTCTTGGACTTCTTTCCACCTTACCAGGATTGTCAGCATTTGAGAATGTATCTAAATTTCCATGCAAAAAGAAAAATCACTAAATACAATGTAATGGCCCTAGGGACATCCTACTTTTCTCTGGATTCTCTGAATCTGTGAGTGTGCTTGTGGTGGTGGGAGATTATGATGTTTATTTAGGGCATTACCATTATGTCAGTGAAGGTATCTGGTCATCATTTCCCTCTCCTTGCCCCTCAAATAAAATCTGCATACTCGTCTTCATGTAGGGCTTCACTTCCCCGCTAGCTTTCGGTGGTGGCATCAAGTGAGAAATCTGCTGGTGGGTTTGATTACAAAAGTGTTAAGTATGTCAGAAAGAAATCATGAGGCATTTGGAAACCTAATAATAAAACTGAGAATGTAAAACTTCGAGCAGCAAAACAAACCAAATTTGGGGGTTATTTTCAGAATTTTCCCGTGAATTTTCAGAATTTTATTCCTTTGGGAAATCTGGACTCTGTCAAAAGAAGACAAAATGAAAACTTTAGGTGTGAAGATTTATGGATTTCTCATAATTATAGTAGGTTTAATGTTAGCCCAAAACATGAACAACCTTCTAAAGGGCCTTCAATTTTTCTTAATTTGAAAAAAAAAAATGTACATTGTTTTGTCTTGGATAAGGTTGTCTCTTTTCATGGCATTCCCTTTGTTTTCGGGGTGTCTGGGTCAGTATTCTTACAGAGGTAGGATCAGCTTATATTTACAAGGCTTGTGAATCAAGCTTTGTGGCCTTCTTTTTCCCCCAACAATTATTAAAATATAAATATGAATTTAGTGATTTACTATATGCCAACACTGTGCTGGACATTTTCATCACATTGCTATCCATGTTTTCCCTGTGTAGTGATTCTAAACAGTAATTTGGAAGATCTCTGATGCTTTTTTTTTTTTTTAAATAAATCACATCCCATGGAACTTGAAAATCAGAAGTGTTAGGGATTAGAATTTTTTTAAAAGATTTTATTTATTTATTTGACAGAGCGAGCGCACACAAGCGGGAGAGGGGGGAGGCAGAGGGAGAGGGAGAAGCAGGCTCCCTGCTGAGCAGGGAGCCCCATGTGGGGCTCCATTCCAGGACTCTGTGATCATGAGCTGAGCTGAAGGCAGATGCTTAACAAACTGAGCCATCTAGGGGCACCAGAAACTAGAATTATAGTTTTCTTGGGACTGCTGAAGCTATATCCTAGAACCCTAGTTTCCTGGGTGACATAGACCAGGATATCCTCTGAATTGAGTTCTGGGATCCGGCCACCGCATTGTTATTAGGGCCATTTCGAGTTCTTGATAACTTATTTTCTAAATTGATATTAATATGAGGGAACATTGGGGAGATCAACTTACAGCAGAATTTTCCAGGACATTGCTTCTAATGTTAGAGAGTATGGTAATTACTAGCTCAATGACCTTAAGAAATTTTTTACCTCTGGGCTTCAGTATTTTTAACTATGAAATGAACCATATGGTCACGAAGGTTTCATCTAACTCTAAATTCTATGTTTTTAAAAGAATCCTTTGGTTAGATGGCATGTGCAATATTTATTCATTCATTTTGTTGTTGACCCTGCTTGGCCATAAATACCTTCATGGTATACAAGATGAGAAGTAATAATCTCTACTTCTTTTTTCATTGAAATCAGGCTGTAAGAGAAGTTTGGACAATGGGATTAGTTGAAGATCAGTCCTGATATACCAGGTTTTGAGTTTCTGTGATATTCTTTGGTATACTTTGAGATAACCAGACACTTTGTCTGGACTTGCCAAAGGGGCTTCTACACCCAATGCAACTCTTCTGAAAGGGATAAGTGTAATAAGATTCCAGTTTGTTAGGGGCAGGGTTGCATTAGCTTGGAGCAGTGCTGACCATTTGTGGGATGTTAAGCTATTAACAGTTGGCTACTATAACAATAAATAGAGTGGTGAATTGACTAAAAATGTAGAGTGGCTCCAACAAATAGATGTTTAAGTTTTCCACATGTAACAATACTGGGAAGGTTTATTAATTGTTGGTGGTGGGGGAGTCCTATTTCATGAGTTCTTTAGAGATCCAGGGAGATAGAGGCTCTACTCCCTTTAACACATAGCTTATGTTGGTCACTGCATAGGGAGGTCATCTCCATGTTCACCAGCTAGAAGTAAAGAAGAGCTTGAAGGAGTTATCAAAGTAGAGATTAGATGACCTGGGCTTGCAACTGGAGTATATAATTTCTTCTTCTCATATTCTTTTGGTTAAAATCAGTCACTGGCTTGATCTAACTAGACAGAATCTATGAAGTGCTGGACCTGGCTGGGCAGCCAGTAATCGGCAACAACTCCACAGGATGGAAGGGCAAATAAAAATTTCTGGTGGACAGCTATCTGTCTTCACCATGCTTCACTCCTCTGCTCACCAAACTTTTATGCACAACTTTTTCCCTACACATAGAACATAGTTGTCCTCCTTCCCCAAAGGAGATGACCCAAAGTCCCCTCCAGTTGCTGTATTGTGTTCAAAGTCCATGATCTCTCCTTACAGTTAAGCAATCTACAATTTAAAGATAAATCAATGTGCCTCGATTATCTTTATTATATGCAGGTGAGGGAGCAACAGGATATCAACAAATAAATTATTCCCACTGATAAACGGGCGCTAAACCGTAGTCATAGATGAGATGCTGTTGGTAGTCAGAGATAAAACCATCACCACCACCATTACTTCTAGATGGTCACGAGGCTGGTGCTAAGTACAGTAGAGGAAAGTTGGAATGGATGCTGAGTGCTGACACACCCGACCTGCTACAATCAGTGAGGGGACTAGTGGAACTGGGGTACAATGACAGAGAGGGGGATGGTAGAAATGAGATTGGAAAGATGCTAAGGACTTAGATTTTTAGCATGATTTGAAGCCATGGGGGTGTAGGAGAATACGTTTTTTGATTTATATTTTAGGAGGATCACTCTGCTGCAATCTGGATAACTGACTCCAGAGGAGCAGGATTGGAAGCAATGAGCAGAGCTAGCTGGCTATTGGAAGGGTGTAGGGTTTGGACCATTAGTGGCTGGGATTGGATAGTAGCAATGGAAGTAAGAATTGGTTAGGTTAAAAAGATAATTTGAAGATAAAGCCAACACTGTATCTTTCTTTACTCATTCTTTGCAGGATTTGGGTACAAATAAGTCAAATTAAACAACAACCTAAATATCCCAAGCTCTGGCCTACACCAGTTCACACAATACTTCCTCCACTTTCAGATTTCTAGAGAACCCAGGAGTCTCACAAATAAATGAGTTCCAATAAGAACCAAGTGTTCGCATTGTCCTTCCATTCTCTTTCACAAGTGTTCATACCCCAGGCACTCACTAAACGACATTCTGTATATTCAACTTCATCTCAGACTTCACTTCCAGAGCCCAAAAGGACACACAACACAGTTAAGCAAAAGGGAATCAAAAAGTCAGACTTCATAAAATTTAGATACCGTATCGCTCTCAGAAGAGGGGAAAAAGCTGATCTGGTAAAATTTTTAAGTTGGAGTAGTTTGTCATGGGAGCTTTTTCTGAGTCTTAATTCTTAGCCCTTTCACCTCAAACAGGTTTTCGGTAACAAAACTAAAAACAAAACAAAATAAAACCCCCAAATCAGAATAAAGCAGTTCCAAAATAAAATCTCTTTCTATTTCCTCCCAATGTATATTTCTTTAGTGCAGGTGTTAGAAAAGATATAGGTACTTTCATTAGTTTGTAAACATTTGAGGTATACATCTCCCCAGAGACAATGTAACGATTCACTAAAGTTCATTATAGTGCTGTGTATTACAATATTTTACTTCTATTCCATTATTATTATTATTTATTCTATTTTATTACTACTTTTGATAGGTGCTGAAAATGTAGCTGAATTTTTATTTTATATATGGAGTGCATAGTATATGTGATAGTCTAGGTAGACTAGTGTTTTCTGTGCATAATCTTGCTGTAGGAAGAGAAACAGGAGAGGGGCGCCTGGGTGGCTCACGTGTAAGCCTCTGTCTTCGGCTCAGGTTGGCTCAGCGTTCTGAGATCAAGCCCCATGTCCAGCTCCCTGCTCAGTGGGGAGCCTACTTCTCCCTCTCCCTCTGCTACTCCCCCTGCTTGTGCTATCTCTCTGTCAAATAAATAAATAATCCTTAAAAAAAAAAAAAAGGAAGAGAAATAGGAGAGAACGAAAAAAGGAATCAAATGAGCAAGAATCTGTTCTGAGATCCTCTGGATGTTTCCAGACCCCTGTAACAGAGAAGAACTGATGTATCTGAATCACATGGGTCCAGCTATCTTAGGCATCATCAGTAAAGTTGATAATTCACCTTCAGATATTTGGTACTGGGACTACACAGACAAAAGGATGCTGTTACATATAGTCAGTTATACTGATTTACTAAAATTCATTTGTTGTTTGTGGCTTATGCATATCACCAAATAAATCAGATTAATCATGCTTTAAGTGAGGTACTTGCAGAATCCATTCCTTCACACAAAAGACATGTAGTGAAGGTCTTAATCTGTGTTAGAAACTGTTCTAGGCAAAGGTTGGAGATACTCCAGTGAAGAAGTCATGCAGATCTTTAGCCTCATGAAGTTTAGTTGTTAACTACTAAACCTTAAAAATAAATTAAGGGACACCTGGGTGCCTCAGTTGGTTAAGCATCCAACTCTTGATTTCCACTCAGGTCATGATCTCAGGGTTGTGAGATCAAGCCCCGTGTCAGGCTACATTCTGGGCATGGAGACTGCTTAGGATTCTCTGTCTCCCTCTCCCTCTGCCCCTCCTCCTCTTTCTCTCTCTTTAAAAAAATTAACTAATTAATTAATTAAGAATTATATAGTTCAATGCATTTTTTTTCTGAATCTTTCAATCTTTATCATCTACATTAAGGTATTCAAGTATGGCATGCTTAAAGGATAAGAGCTTATGAAAAAGAACAATTAAACCTTACTTCTAAGTCTTTATTCTAGAACTTTCCAAAGACTCTCAGAATAAAAGTCATATTCATAGCAATGTCAATTTAAAAGACTTTTGAGAAGTATAATTGTTTAAAAATTTTAATATATTAAATGGTATTTAGATAAGAAATACAAGTTCTAATAAAGATTTTTTTTAAATTAACAGAATAAGCAAAATCTAGTTTTTATGCACATAGATCATGTCATACCATACGAGGTATTTACGAAATAAAAATTGGACAAGGCATGGACATTGAAAATCAATAGGCTGTCTTCTCAATTCCATTTGATAGCATTGCCATTGAAGTATACAAGTATAATCTGCTTATGCCCTAGAAAATCCTGACATTGAGACTTACAATATAAATCAAATAGATTTTCTGGCCTTGTTTTATTCTTTAGTCCTTTTCAATTCTATTTTGAAACTCCTTATTGGCAGAGGAACTTTGGCTAAAAGTTGAACTTTTGACTAAAAGTGCATGAAGCTGGCTTTAGGAAGACCACCATTATTAGCACAGATAGTGTAGAAATCTTCTGTATTGAAAGTAAATTTTTATAGTATGATTAAACATGTTCATTTATTTAAACAATGAAAATACAAACACATTCCATTGTTTTTAAACATTAAAGTAAATATTGTGAAGTTTCTAGTTCACTTTCAGATTGCAGATCATTTTAAGATGGTCTCAAATTATATCTGCTTTTATCACCTTTCATTTATAGTGTTTAAATAGTGTTTAAGGGAGGGGCGCCTGGGTGGCTCAGTCATTAAGCGTCTGCCTTCGGCTCAGGTCGATCCCAGGGTCCTGGGATCAAGCCCCACATCGGGCTCCCTGCTCGGCGGGGAGCCTGCTTCTCCCTCTCCCACTCCCCCTGCTTGTGTTCTCTCTCTCGCTGTGTCTCTCTCTGTCAAATAAATAAATAAAATCTTTAAAAAATAAAAATAAAATAAAAAATAAATAGTGTTTAAGGGGCTCGATAATTGTTAAGGTCATATTTAAAAGAAAACTGAGGTTGGGGCGCCTGGGTGGCTCAGTTGGTTAAGCAACTGCCTTCGGCTCAGGTCATGATCCTGGAGTCCCTGGATCGAGCCCCGCCTTGGGCTTCCTGCTCAGCGAGAAGTCTGCTTCTCCCTCTGACCCTCCCCCCACTCATGGGCTCTCTCTCTCAAATAAATAATAAAAATAAAGGTAAAAGAAAATTGAGGTTTTTCTTGATAATACTTCAAAGTCTCTATGCATTTAACACTAGAAATAACTCAGTAAGCTTCTCTGGGTGACTTATTTGGGAATAGAATTAATGGAAATCCAATAATACAAAATGATTACATAGACCAGAAGCACAAGAATGAAAATGGAAAGACCTTTATGTAATTGCTTATCTTAATTTTATTCCTTCTCTCTCTCCAAGAGTTTTATAGGCCTTTCTTAATCTGAAACAACTTCCCTTGAGGCCCTTGAATGTAATGAGTTTTAACTTAGTAACTGATAATTATAAACTACTCAGCCTTACTTTTAATTTTTTTATTGAATTATTGCTGCTTTCAGGCCATTTGATACATTTTTCATTCCTATCTATAAGTTGATTTATTTCTAGCAAAAGCAATCAATAGCATGAAGTGGTTTACAAAGGCTTATTGATCTTGAATCTTCCCATCAGTTATTAATTTAATCTTTCCACTTGCAGAAAGTGGGCACCTGTATTTCTGTGTGATTACATGGGATAAGCCATAGCTCTTTGTTATATATACTACGCAAGTTGATAGTGATAGTCTAATTTTCTTGAGCTCTCATCACATGCCAGATGTTGTGTGAAGCACCAATCCTATGTTGCTTCCTAGCTTCACAGATGCAATGAGGTTATATCTTTTTAGTAGCCCCATTTTAAATGTGTAGTAACTGAGGGTCAGGACGATTAAATAATTCATCCAAGAACATATTCAATGCTTATTAATGAATGTGAATTAGAAATGTGGATTTGAGCCAGGCATGCCTGATTCCAAAGCAAGTGTGCTTGCTACCTTTATGGTATGCGGTCCTGCATGCACCTAAAACTACTTAGTTGTAAAAGAACTCAGTTGTATCCTAAAAAGTCAATTCCATTCCAAATTTGCTATTGTTTTGATGGTCCAACTTTTACTAACACTGTACTTCCTACCAGCATCCTCTCAAAAAAATAATAAGATAAAATAACAATGAGAAGCTCAGTCAAAAATTTGCCTATAATTTAAGCCATGGAGTACAGTATTATTAGGTTTATATAATAATTGTAAAGGTAATTCACCAAGTACATAGCATATTTAATAGTAGTAATTCTCTTTCCTGGTCTCTTCTCTGTATCCTGGGACTTGTCTTTTTATTATATCTTCTGAGTTCTCATATATATGTGGGGGTCTAACAATCAATAAGTAACAAAAGTCACACCCCATGCTGATCCAGTTATGCCCCCAGGATCTTCTCTGAGATTCTGTCCATGCACTATTTTTGCAGAAATAAAGATTTGAACAGAGATTCTGGTAAAGCAATGTTTTTTTGTTTTTTTGTTTTTTGTTTGCTTCTGGGAGTGAAAGACTCAGAAAGTGAAGAAATAAACAAATGGTGACAGGGGAAGGTAACAATAGGAATAAATAGGGATGCATTCTCTATGTGGCTAAGGTTCTCATTAGCCAGGGCAAAGGGTATTGAAGGGGTGGGGGTGGAAATCTCCAATGGGGAACAGTTTAGAATATCCTTTGGGTCTTATCAAATTACTTTTGCATTCTTCTCATCTCATTCCTACGCTGCCTCTCAGACATAGATTCTCATATCACCAAGACTCCCCACTCCCACCCTGGGTGCAGTATTCTCCCCAGCAGGAAATCATGCCATGTAATGAGAAATGTGGGTGATGGGACTACCTGGCAGGTGAAAGGTATAAATACGAAGCCATTATTGAAAATCATTCTGCAAATTATCAAGCCTGAGGGGCAGAGTTGCTGAATTGAATGTTAAAGGCACCCACTATCATGACAATATTATGGCTAAGGATGCAGATTTTATATGGGCTTGGGTAAGTCACAAATTCTCAAAGCCTGTGTTTCCTTATCCAGGAAAGGAGTAATTATAGTAATGTAAGCCTCATAAGGGCATTGTGAGGTTTAAGTAAGTTTATTATAAAGATCATTAAGCACAACATTGGGCACGCTCTAAGTACTAAATGAATGATGTATTACTGCAGGAAACAATAATTGGCCCAGAAGAGAATGATATGGAGCCGTCTTTCCTCTAAACCTCACCTTGTGTGACTTTTATTTCCTGAGGTATGCAGTAGTAGGAATTTAAACTGTATAAAACATTTAACCTGAACATATACTCTGTGTTTTAAATATTTGGAATTACTCTTCCTTTGTTCCTATTACTCTGCTCAGCCTGATTTTATTCAGGCTGAGGAAGAGGGAATGGGGAGATGCTGACGGCTCAGAAGAATGGATAATATAATATATGTATGGTGAGACAATGCCAAGTAAAGTGGGCTTATTTCTAAAAACAGTCATCTGAACCCTCAATGAAAGCAAGGAAGTGAGTTCCAATGATAAAGTTAAAGGAGGGCCATGTGGTGGGGCTCTTTCTGAACAGCTGTTTCAGAATACCGGATAGGTTATTTTGCCAACTCTGATAGTAGTTTCACCCATCTTTCCTTAAATTCTATTTCAAAATATGTAAATGTGTAAGGAGATAAACTGAATTCAAGTTTATTTTTAATTACATTGTATTATCTCATTACAAAAGAAGACATTTGTAAGATCCTAGGAGGTAACTTATGCATTTTCCCATAGAATTATTTCCATGCTACTGTGTCTTATTTTTAGGTTAATGCACTGATATATTTTCCTTATAAAGATGTCATTCTAGGGGTGCCTGGGTGGCTCAGTTGGTTAAACGTCTGCTTTCTGCTCAGGTCATGATCCCAGGGTCCTGGGATCGAGTCCTTCATCGGGCTCCTTGCTCAGCGAGCAGTCTGCTTCTCCCTCTCCCTCTGCCCTTCCTCCCCACTCATGCTCGCAGGCTCTCTCATTCTCTCTCTCAAATAAATAAATATGTCATTCTAGAAATATATATATAAATCATCTCGGTGCCAGTTGTTCTCATTGCTACTAGGCCCTCTCAGTGACTACATTTAGAAATGGTAAATAATGGTAGGTAAGTAGGTAGGTAGATAATATGCATATTATATATGCATACACACAGACCCATATTTCTCTATATTTATTCAATTGTCAGTTACGGTTCCTCCATTTATTTTATTACAGAGTCTCTTTCCCTCTTTAAAGAGGTTTTCAAAAGTTTCCTGGATTTGGCATTTCTCCAGAGAAGTGATTTTATTCTTATCCTTAAAATATTGGCCCTGGTATAGCCTTATAATATGAAGGTCAAAAAAGCTTATATTTCTGGCTGAGAAACACAGGTCCTACGTTTCTTTGGACTCAACAACTTTTCCCAGCTAGTAGCTACCTAAATGCCTCATACCTTTCTAGTGTCATCTTTAAATCAATGAGTTTCTGGGACACATTTTTCTTTGTTCTCTTTCATACATCTCTGACTTGGCCTTCAAAATCTTGATCTTCTTGATAATCACCTTTAAGTACTCCCTAATTACTACCATAGTTTATTCTTTCTCATTTCCAGAGTAACACCCTTTTCCTCAATCAAAATTCTCAGTTCATTTAAAGCAGGGGGCAGCAAACTTTGTATAAAGACCTGACAGCCAGTATTTTAGACTTTGTGTACCATCCTCTTTCTGTCAGTTATTCAACTCCAACATTGTAGTGTGAAAGTGGCCATAGATAATACATAAGTGAATAAATGTAGCCATGTTCCAATAAAACTTTATTTACAAAAATAAGCTGTGGGCCTGAATTGGCTTGCAAGGTATATAGTTGTTGATTCCTAATCTTATAAAATATCCTGAAATTTTTCTTTCTTTCTTTCTTTTCTTTTTAAAGATTTTATTTATTTACTTGAGAGAGAGCTAGAGAAAGAGAGAGGGCGGGAGTAGGAGCAGAGGAAGAGGGATGGGCAGACTGCACTGAGCACCAAGTCCGATGCGGGGCCCAATCTCACAACCCCAAGATCGTGACCTGAGCTGAAATCAAGAGTTGGGCAGTTAACCTACTGAGCCACCCAGGTGCCTGATAGTTTTCTTTCTTAATATCTCTGTTTCTTTTTTTTTTTTTAAGATTTTATTTATTTATTTATCAGAGAGCGCGCGAGAGAGAAATAGCATGAGAGGGGAGAGGGTCAGAGAGAGAAGCAGGCTCCCTGCACTGCAGGAAGCCCGATGCGGGGCTTGATCCCAGGACTCCAAGATCATGACCTGAGCCAAAGGCAGTCGCCCAACCAACTGAGCCACCCAGGCGCCCCATCTCTGTCTGTTTCTATGTAAGCATAATTCCTCAAATTAAGGCTTCATTATCACAAGCTTTCTTTATATTTTGGACCTTCAGAATCATTATAATTTCATTCAGGTTTCTTTCTACCGTCTACCAAAATGGAGGCTCTACCTTCTGATTTAATTAGGACATACTAAACTTACATAGCAGAATTCCCAAAAAACAATGGCTGAAAGAATATTGAAATTCATTACACTTCCTCATAAAAGTCCAAGTTGACTATTTGAGGAGGGTGGGCATCACATTGTCATTCAGGAACCCACGCAAGCCCGGGTATGTTACCTCAGTGGTGGTGTCCAAGGATGCTGTGGTAGTTTTCATTCCAGCCAGGGGAGAAGGTGAAAGAGTGTACGAGGTAAGCAGACTCATACTCTTACCTTGTACCAGAGGTGGCACATATCCTTCATACTCATTCCATTGGAGAGGGCTTAGTCATAGAACCATAATCAACTGTAAGAGATACAGGGGGATGTAGTGTATCCATGTTCCCAGCTATAACTTTATACTATGAAAAATTAGAGGACAGATTTTGATGGACAATAGCAATCTCTGCCATCTCCAATGTTAGAATTATTATCCTTATTTCCCTTTGTTTGATTATAAAGTCTACCACATTTTTACAGGGTAAAATTGCAAACTGGATCTTTAAAATTGACAGGTATGATTAGCACTTGATGAAGAAAAGGGAATCAGAAAGGAGATGACAGCTAAGAGGAGTTAAGCTGGTCTTTGTCCTATATATCCTTATAATGTAAAAGCCAAAACGGCTTATATTTCCATCTAAGAAATACAATAGAAGGGTGAATCTACTTCATCTGTCAACAGAGGGACAGCCAACTTTCAGAAACTGTTCTAAGGTAGATATTAATGTGAAATTAAAAAAAAACCATATATAGTCTGAAACTAAATGCATAAGTCCATCTTACACTGACTCCATCAAAAATTCCTGGCATATAAATTTGATCCCCAAATGCTCTGTAATCTCTAATTAGCCAGATGTTGGGGACACTATTAGTCATTAGGGTCAGTGGCCAGAAAATAGCTGGGTGTGGCATGTTGGAAGCTACCAAAACACCACATCTGTCTGTCTCTGCATCTAGGCATAATGACCTTCAGAGAATAAAGGCTGTGACTTCTCTTATTCCCTTCACATCTCTTTTGGTCACTTCCAATCCAAAACCTTACAGGGAAGCATATTCCAGTAACTAAAGTCCCAGCCTAATCAAGCAGAGGAGTGCAAATCCCCACAGATGTGAACATGCCTAGCAGATTTTTTAAAAGTAAAAAAAAATAGATATTTGCATTTTTTCTCTGAGCTCTCTGCCTCCTTCCTGGCCTAGGAAAAGTTTTACAGACTATTTTACAAGATTTTTAGAAAGCATGGATTACAGTTGTCATTCCATCACCAACAAGATCAGCATCTTTAGAAAGATGCTTAGTTTATCTGTAAGGTAATAAACTTATTTGAAAAATGAAGGGGTGGGAGTGGGTGATTTCTAAGTTCCCATCTTGCTCTTTGCTTCTAATCGTACATGTAAAGTGCTTTTTTTTTTTTTGAATGAGATTTTCACAGAGCTCAATTCTTAATAATAGAAACCTAGAGATTTTTTTTCCAAATGTTATTCAATTTAGAAAGACTCTCCCATCATAAACACAATATAATTTTAATTTCAAAGGCAAGGAGTCATGTTTAAATACAACTTTGATCTGCTTTCCCATTAGATATGCATAATAGAGTAATTGAAAAAAAGACAGAAATGTAGTACATTACTGATAAATTTCAGAACTGGAATGCATACACAGGGAAATAGTCGACCACAGTTTAATGCATTTAAAATTGCAGACGTTGTTAGTGTTGTACATTAACAAAGCACAAATGAACTGTCTCATGCCATTAGCTTTTAAAAACCACTTCAAATGCATTTATATTCAAAATCCAAATACATTATTTTAAACAAGAAATTGTGTGTGATTTGTGGCTTATAATATGAATCAATATGAATATATCCTCTTCATTTCATTTTCATGTTGCAAAAAATGGCATAATGTATATAAAAACACTCAATATACATAATATCATTTTACTTCAACCAAAATTTAAAAAAAACCTGTGTATTGATGGATTTGATTGTTTTTCCTAGATTGGGTATTAGAATACTAATTTAGATGTTCTTGAATTATATTTTGTATGTTAACCAAAAATTTTTAAAATGAACAAGTACAAAAATAGTTTACATTGGGTTGTACTCCATTGACGATCTGTTTCTTATCATTTCTTCTGCATTTGAATTAGTCAAACCATGACATGGTTCCCAAGCTGAGGTCTTTGGATCCCAAACTTTTTATTCTAAATTACCTAAAACTTATGTTAAAAAATTTATACTTCCTTGGCCCTACCTCTGTCGTTCCTTTTGGTCTTCTGTTTGGATAGAACTTGAAAGTCTGAACTGTGAGCAAGTTTCCCAGATAATGCTGATGCATAGCCAACATTGTGAACCACTACTCAAATATTTTCAAGCACAACTGTGTTTGACTGAATAATGATGAAAGACACTTTAAAATACGCACCTTCCCAATTTCCAATCCCTGTGTCCCTGTCAGTCACTTGCTTTATAGTGCTTGATTGGCTTCGCCTCTCACTAGTTCTTTCCTGGGCTGTCATGGAAATATTCCTAACTACCCTGTTACTTTCCTCCCATCTCCCATTTCTCCCGTTAGGCTCATCTGTCATTGTCACCAGTGTACATTTTCTCAGATATAAGTCTCATCACATGACACTTTTCAAAATCAAGCCACGAATCTATACAGACTCCTATTGGCCTTTACTCCAATAGAAAATCTATTGATGATAAAGTATTCATGTTTTCTTCATCCTGATGGTTCCCTCTTGACTCAATAATCAACCAAATCAAAAGGACTTTCCGACAGTAAGTTTAAGAAAAGTATGGCAACATCATCAATTCTAGGCAAACGGCAACATCTGTGGGGATTTAGGAGTCTAGCTCTAGATGCAGAGCTCCCATCCTGTGAGTTAACACCTACTCTGTCCAATTAAGTAACTTCTTTTTCTATACCTTTGTACTTTGTTAGTTTCTTCCACCTTTACCCCTAGAGATACACTGGTCTCTGGCCTATAACACTTCCTCCTCTTGGTTTGGTCTCCTCCTCACACATTAGCATGGCTAACTCCTATCAACTAGATTCTACTCCTTCCAAAAAGCCAGCTGGGGTGATGTATCTCCTAAATGCCCAGCAACATCTAGTAGTCCCCATATTGGAAAACAGATGTCCTATTTTATAAGTACCAGTTGACTTGCCAGTTTGAGCTTTTAAACTGGTGATTTTCAATTTCAGCACTGTTAACCTGGATGGATGATTTTAGTTAGGGACAGTGGAGGGGTAACTGTCATCTGCACTGTAGAATATTTAGCAGTCTCTCTGACCTTTAACTACTGGATGCTGGTAGCACTTCCCTCCATCCACAATTGTGACATTCAAATATGTCTCCAGATATTGTCAAATGTCCCTGGGGAGAAAAACTGACCCTAGTTGGGAATCACTGTTCTAGACAAGTAGATCTCAATCTTGGTTGCTAATTAGAATTTCCTGGGGAATTAAAAAAAAAAAAACTACGTCTGGCTGAGACTCAAGAGATTCTGTTTTAATTGGCTTGCCTTGATATGAAATTTAATCAGAATTTAAAATAAAGAATAAGAAAAAGGAGGGGAAAACTTGACACTTAGCTTATATTAGTCACAGAAGCAAGGACTCTGTCTATCTTACTTATGGAATATTACCAGCACATAATAAAACCTAACACTTTTTAAGCAATTAGTAGATATTTTGGAATGATGAAATAAATAAATGAATGAATTCAACTACCTGTGCTTCTCTATATAACAGACATGATTGTAGTTCTTGACTCACTTGTTTACCTCTGTTTAATGCATCCTTTAAAGGAATTTCCATTCTAGCATAGCACTTGGTGTATATTTGACAATTAATAAGTATTTTTTTTTAAAGATTTTATTTATTTATCTGACAGAGAGAGAGACAGGAGAGAGGGAACACAAGTAGGGGAGTGGGAGAGGGAGAAGCAGGCTTCCCGCTGAGCAGGGAGCCCGATGCGGGGCTCGATCCCAGGACCTTGGGATCATGACCTGAGCCGAAGGCAGCCGCTTAACCGACTGAGCCACCCAGGCTCAGTATTAATAAGTATTAATTAATTAATTAATTAATAAGTATT
Organism: Neomonachus schauinslandi; assembly: GCF_002201575.2. Taxonomy (NCBI): domain Eukaryota; kingdom Metazoa; phylum Chordata; class Mammalia; order Carnivora; family Phocidae; genus Neomonachus; species Neomonachus schauinslandi. Next base: position 64,150,383 of record NC_058405.1, on the reverse strand, counting down.
AATTAAGCCCCATTAATAAGTATTTTTGAAAGGATGAAGTAATAAATGAATGAGGGACTGAAGAAACAGCTTTTCATACTTACCTCATTCTTATTGTGACAGAAAATACTGGTTTGCAATTTGTTGTTATCATTAAATTTTGCCAATTCAATATCCATTTTCACTTTTGTCTCAAGCAAAAATATTCTGATTTTGTTAGAGAAAAATGTTCCAGCTCAAAAACTGATTCTCTAGCCTTTTTGTAGCTGGGTGTAGCTATGAGAATATATCTGGCCAGTAAGATATAAGAAGAAACTGTTGAACGGGATTTCTGGAGAAGTTCATTAAAAGGGAGAAAGAAAATGATACATCTCTCTCTGTCTTCCCTCTCCTTATTTCTTGTTCCCTAATATAGATGGCTGAAGCTCCAAATACTATTTTGGATTACAAGGTGACTCGTATAATGAAAGCCATTTGCTCAAGGTAAGAAGCAAAAACCATAAAAATCCTGTGTTAACATACCAGCCTTAAACTGTCCACCTTTGCACCCTTAGATTTAATTGAGAGAAAATAAAATTCAATCTTGTTTCTGATCTTTGTCACTAGCAGCTCAGATGCGATTCTTTACTACAATAGTCAATAGAACACAGTCTGTTGAAAAAGCCTATTTTCTTCCTCTCTCCCTCATTATACTACATATATTTCAGAGGAAGAAGGCATATATTTTATTTATGTCTTATTTTATCATAATGTTTATGAGGATGGATGTATCATCCTATAGTTTGGGTGTGTACATTTTGATCTGGCCTCTTACATTAAACGAGTGTGTTCCTTTATGGAAATCATGTCTAGAGTGCTCTTTTGGAATTCCACAATGTGCCCTCAATACATGTCTAAACAACGTTCACCTGCCTTTAATGGGCATTTTCTTGCTGTGAACTTGCTGTTCATGTAAGACTGTTTCCTTTCAAAGCTTGCATTAAGGATCTTAATCTACCCATATAAAAAATGACTGGCATGCCTGCTCTCAAGTAGTTGTTTTTAGAAAAATAAATCTTTTCCTTCCAGCAAGATTCAGCTACCTAAATTCACCCAAAGGGAATGGAAATTGCCCTCTTAACTAATTATACACTTGGAAATGTTCACTTAAGGATAATTGTCTATTGGTAATCACCTCACCATCCACCATCTTTAAGAGGTGAGGAAGTGACTGTGCAATATCCCTTTGAACATTTCAATGGAGAGATTGTGAAAATACTGTAAGCTTTTGCTGAGAGAACTCTGAAATATTTATGGGCTTCAAATTCTCCCCCTAATTGCTTTAAAATATGCACTTATTAACATGATCCCTCATTTCCTCTCAGCAAGCCAAAATAAAAAAGTAATAAGAAGCTTTGTCAATTTATTTTCTTGTAAAACTTACATTGCATTTTTCAACAATTTAAAAGAAAGCTGGATTTTTGTTACTCACCTGTTTTTTTCTCCATGTGTTTGGGTCTTATTTTCTCTCATGTAAGCAAATAAGAAAAATATTATCCTACTGGGGAAAAAGAAGAAAAAATTTGCATTGAAATAAATTTTATGATAGCAATTCCATTACAAATACAGAAGTAATCCTTTGAAAGGCACATGACTTAGTCTATATAGAACAATGATGTGGATGGAGGATACATTCCCACATTACAGTCATTGACAAAAAAATAAAAATGACAGAATATATTTAACCCAATGTTTTAAACCAAATGAAAAGCAATTAATTCTGCAGCAGTTTTAAAATATCTGGAGTATAATTTTGTTATTGATTTACTGAAACTATACTAGAGACACTGCTTTAACATTTAAGCTTTAATTCTCTTACTAATCCTTGGAGTGTATTTACAGTTTAGTTGGACAGAGTTTTTTGCCATTCGTGTAGTTATTACATTCTATTAGAGAGATGCATGAGAGGCATTTCAGTTTATTGAAACAACATGGTCCTTGCTTTGAAAAATTATATACATGACATTCTTTGCATTTTTAAAAAATGACTGTAATTAATACTTTCCTGAATAGCTTCCCCCTGGACCAGGGGAAATTGATTAGGGAGAGTGTTTGGCATAATATCTGGTCCCAGAAGATGTAAGTAGAGGAAGAAAGCACCTAACAAGGAGATCATACATGTAGTGAGGAAATTAGAGCCATGAATTGAAAGTATTTTGGGAAAAGAGTTGTCGACACTGCCAAAAACTGCTGAGAAGTCAAGCAAAACGGAGTAAATAGTGGACATGAGTTCTAGTGTTGCATGGGTAATTGGACCACTGTATACGTTGTGGTCCAGATGGGGACACCTTTAAGTATGGAACTTTAACATCAAGTTATGTTGTAGAATATTGTTATTTCTACCCTGAAAACGAAAAGGAGTCACCAATTTTCTTTATAAGAAAAATAACTATTTTTCCATTAACATTTTATTTTATAGCTTATATATTTTAAATGTCTTATTAAAAGTATCAAATATGAGTAATTACAATCCTCAACATATGCTGTAAAATGGTAGCCTACATAATACTCTAAGACACAATGTACTAAAAAGGCCCAACCTTTAATGCATGTTCTTCACCCAAAAACCCAGAATCACATTTGTTGTTCTCACCATATTTCCTTTCTACACATTTTATTTTAAACACCAAAAAAATTGAACTATATTATATTTAAGCCTCATTCTGAATTATGAGTTGTGGCACTGTCTAAATTCATCATATACATATTCATATACCTACACACACATATTATCTGAATACGTATATCCATTGTGTGGATTCCAGCTATCTAGTGTCCTTTCATTTCACCCTGAAGAACTTCATTCTTTATTATTTTTCAGAACAGTTCTGCTAGGACTGTTTAATTTTTCCTTCATTTCTGAAGGAGAGTTCTACCAGATAGGGAATTCTTATCTGACAGTATTTTTCTCTTGGCACTTTGAATAGGTTACCTCACTGCCATCTGGCCTCCATGGTTTCTATGAGAATCAGCTGTTGATCTTACTGATGATCCCTTGAATGGAAGACTCACTACTCGAGTGCCGCCTTCAAGATGTCTAACTTTAAAAGTGTGATTATAAGGTTTCTCTGTCTGGATCTCTTTGAGTGTATCCAGATGGAGTAGGCTGAGCTTCTTGGATGTGTAGATTAACATTTTCCATCAACTTGGGACTTTGCAGCCATTATTTCTTCCAATATTTGGACTGTCATTTTCTCTATCTCTCCTTCTCCTGGGGCTCCTAGGACGTGTATGTTGGCATGCTTGATGTCAGCCTCCCGTAGGTCTGTCAGGCTCTTTTTTTTTTTTTAATTTTTATTTATTTGACAGAGAGAGAGAGACAGCGAGAGAGGGAACACAAGCAGGGGGAGTGGGAGAGGGAGAAGCAGGCTTCCCGCTGAGCAGGGAGCCCGATGTGGGGCTTGATCCCAGGACGCCTGGATCAAGACCTGAGCTGAAGGCAGACGCTTAAAAACTGAGCCACCCAGGTGCCCCAATCTTTTCTTTTTTTATTACTTCTCAGGCTATACCATTACAACTGATCTACTTTCAAGTTCATTGATTCTTTCTGTGACCTTCTCAAATCTGTTATTGAGTGCTTCCAGTAAATTTTTCATTGTGTCTATTTCATTTTTCAACTCCAGGATTTCTATTTTTTTTCTTTTTTAAAAGTAACTTTTAGGTCTTTTTGATTTTTCTCTTTGCATACATTGGTCTCATGCTTTCCTTTAGCTCTTTAGATGTGCTTCCCTTTAATTCTTTGAACATATTTAAAATAGATTATTTTAAGTATTTATTTAGTAAATCCAAATATCTGTGCCTCCTCTAGTAGAGTGTTAGTGATTGCTGGTTTGCTCTATGTGTGGCCCATAATTTCTTTGTTTTTTTTTAAATGTCTCAATTTTATTTTGCTTGTTTGAAAATTGGACAGTTTCTTATCATGTGGTACCTCTGGGAGTCCTATTCTCTCCCCTCCCCAGGGCTTTCTGTTGCTGCTTGTTGTCATTGTTGCTGTTTGTTCAGCGACTTTTCTCAACTAATTTTGTAAAGGCTTTGTTTTTGGTCTCAGAGACTGGAGTCTCTTCTCTGGCTTAGTGGTCAACTAATTATTGGAGGGAGGTACCCTTACATGTCTGGAAACAGAAAACCCCTGTCTTTGTAGAGAAACTCCAAGTGTACACCGGAGCACCCTTCAACACTGGATCGGGCAGTGTATATCTCTGCCTTACCATTTCTTTCCTTGTGCTTTCACAGAGTGTCAAGGTTAGTGAGCAAGAAGAGCTCAAGGCCTTCTCAGGGCTTTCCAGAATTTATCCACAGCCCTGCTCATGTGTGTGCATGGCCTTCTCGATTCCCAGGAATATGTCAAAACTTTTCAAAATCCTTATTTCCCAAAGAATCTCATTCCTCAAGTCTTTCTTCCTACATTTGGGTCAGTTCTTTGTTTTCCCCAACTGCTATCCATTGCTTCAGGCAACAGTGACTAAAATATTTGTCCCTTGTTTTTTCTTCTTGACAAATGACTCACCCTGCCCCCCCCCTCCCCCGCCAAGCCAGAGGAAGCTTTAGCACTAAGCAAGTTCTAAGTTAGGTAAGATAAAGACAAGCTTTTAGAGCTGGCCTTCCAGGAAGTCATCAGACAGATAACTAAGGACAATTCTTTGCAAATAAGCTCATTCTGGTCACTTTAGTACTGATAACAGGATTGTGGGCTGTTACTTTGAAGGCTGCTGCTGAGCTGGGGGTCAGGGTAAATTAGGATGCCACAAAGCTTGCTGTTCTTTCTGAGATCCAGCTGTTGTTTTATAAGTAGTTTCTGGGTTGCTGCAAGCTTTTGATAAATTTCCAGAGTTCCAAAAAGAGACCCATTTTACAAATTTATAAGTTTATAAATTTCCATTGCTTCATATCTTACACAAAACTTGGCATTATCAGTCTTTTCAGTTTTTTTTTTTTAAGATTTTATTTCTTTATTTGACAGAGAGAGAGAGACAGCGAGAGAGGGAACACAAGCAGGGGGAGTGGGAAAGAGAGAAGCAGGCTTCCCGCCAAACAGGGAGCCCGATGCAGGGCTCAATCCCAGGACCCTGAGATCATGACCTGAGCCGAAGGCAGTCGCTCAACCAACTGAGCCACCCAGGCGCCCCTCAGTCTTTTCAGTTTTAACCATTCTAGCTAATGTTTAGTAGAATTTCTTTCAATTTGAAGAGCCCTATGGACAATTTGAATACCCACTTTTTCCTACTATTTTTTTCAAATATTTTGCCCATTTATCTATAGAACTATCTTTTTTTTTTTAAGATTTATTTATTTATTTATTTGAGAGAGAGAGAATGAGAGAGAGCAAGCACATGAAAGGCGGGAGGGTCAGAGGGAGAAGCAGACTCCCTGCCGAGCAGGGAGCCCGATGCGGGACTCGATCCAGGGACTCCAGGATCATGACCTGAGCCGAAGGCAGTCGCTTAACCAACTGAGCCACCCAGGAGCCCCTAGAACTATCTTTTTTAAATATTGATTTGTGAGATCCAACCAGAAGGTCTTAAATTTATTGTAGCTAAATTTAACATTTTTTACCTTTATGCTTATCTCTTTGTGTTTTCTATCTAAAGACTTTTTGCCCTCCTTTCAAGGTCATTGGATTATCGTTTAGGATTAATTATTAAAACTAGTGCATATTGGTGCATCTAGGTGGCTCAGTCAGTTAAGCATGTGACTCTTGATTTCAGCTCAGGTTTTGATCTCAGGGTGGTGAGTTCAAGCCTCATGTTGGGCTCCACACTCCACATGGAGCCTACTTAAAAAAAAAATTAAACTACTGCATATTCATTAATAGAGTATTCTACTTCTGAATATACATACAAAATAAATTTATCCACATGTGCACTAAAAGATATGTAGAAACATGTTTATCACAATTTAACAATTATTTTCATACTATAACCAGTCTTGGTATCTATTAACAGTAGAATGAACAAGAGTAGTAAATTTAAGCAATGGTGTACTACACAAACAAGCCTAAACACACTACAACTACACTCACCAACATGGACGGATCATAAAAACATTTTATTTAGCTGAAGATGTCAGATACAAACTGTACACAGTATATGAATCCAAATTATATAAAGTTCAAAAGAAAGCAAAACCAATCTCTGGTCGAGTTTGGTATTAGGATAAGCAAGACAGTGATTAACTTTGTTGAGAGGAAACTTTGATTAGAAGATAAATTGGTGTTTCTGTGGTGCTGGGATTGTTCTATTTCTTGATATTGTTGATGGTAACATGTTTACATAAATGTATCTGCTTAGTGAAATGTAGTGAACCATTCACTTGTAATTTGTGTTTTAGTATATATACATAAAACTTCAGTAAATAATTTTAATTTAAGTAGAGATAACATTGCACAAGGACCATTAGAACAAATAGACATTATAGATTAAAAGATAACTAAAATGTACACCATGCTTTCAGAAATCCATTATTATTTACTAACAAAGGGTTTTTTAATCTGTCTACTGAGAGCAAGTAGTTGATCTTCCAGCCTGATTTTACTTGTGTGATCTTTGCCCTTGAAATTATTTTGTTCAACAGATTGGCTGGTTACCAGTGCAGTGTTCCAAATGGTACCCTATGAAGTTTTATTGGGAAGGAAATTTTAGTAGTCACCACATATAAGATGAAAGGATACATTTTGTATAACCTCCTCTGGGGTTGTTACCATCTCCTCTACTTTTCATTTTTTACTTTAAAAAAAATTATGGTATAAATGATAACATTATATTAGTTTAGGTGTACAACATTTTGTATAACCTCCTCTGGGGTTGTTACCATCTCCTCTACTTTTCATTTTTTACTTTAAAAAAAAATTATGGTATAAATGATAACATTATATTAGTTTAGGTGTACAACATAATGATTCAATACTTGTATAGTATATTCCATATCGATCAACTACCTAAGTCTTGTTGACATCCATTACCATACACAGTTACAAAACTTTTTTTCTTGCGATGAAAATTTTTTAAGATTTACTCTCCTAGCAACTTTTAAATATGCAATACAGTATTATTAACCACAGTCACCATGCTGTATGTTTTACCCCATGACTTATTTTATAAATTAGAGGTTTGTACCTTTTGACCCCTTAATCCATTTTTCCTACTCTCATCCAGCACTTTTGGTAACCACCCATCTATTCACTGTATCTTGTTTTATGTTTTGTTTTGTTTTTAGATTCCATATATAAGTAAGATCATATCTCTCTGACTGGCTTATTTCACTTAGCACAAAGCCCTCAAGGTCCATCCATGTTGTCACAAATAGCAAGATTTTCTTCTTTTTTATGGCTGAATACTATTCCATTGTATTTTTTTGCCACAATTTTTCTATCTATTCATCCATTGATAGACACTTGTTTCCATATCTTGGTTATTATAAATAATGCTGCAATGAACATGGTGTACATGTATTTTTTTCAAGTTAATATTTTTGTTTTCTTTGGGTAGGTACCCAGAAGTGAAATTGCTGGATCATATGGTAGTTCTATTTTTAACTTTTTGAGGACACTCTGTATTCTTTTCCATAGTGGCTGCATCAATTTATATTCCTACCAATGATACACAGTTTCCTTTTCTCCACATCCTTACTAACACTTGTTATCTCTTATCTTTTTCATGATAGCCATTCTGACAGGTATGAGGTAATATCTCATTTGGCTTTGATTTGCATCTTCCTGATGATTAATGATGTTGAGCATCTTTTCATGTACCTGTTGGCCATCTGTATGTTTTCTTCGGGAAATATCTATTCAAATCTTCTGTCCATTTTTCAATCAAATTGTTTGTGATTTTTTTGCTATTGAGTTATATGAGTTCCTTATATATTTTGAATATTAATCTCTTATCATATAATTTGTAAATTTTTTATTCCATTCTGTAGGTTGCCTTTTTAGTTTGTTGATGGCTTCCTCTGCTGAGCAAAAGCTTTTTAGTTTGATGTAGTCCTGCTTGTTTATTTTTGGTTTTGGTTTCAAATCCAAAAAATCATTACCAAGACTTTGTCAAGGAACTTATGCCCATATTTTCTTCTAGGAGTTTTGTGACTTACATTCAAGTCTTTAATCCATTCTGAGTTAAATTTTGTATGAGGTGTAAGGCAGTGTTCTAGTTTCATTCTTTGCATGTGGCTGTCTAATTTTTCTAACACCATTAATTGAAGAGACTGTACTTTCCCCATTGCATATTCTTGGCTCCTTTGTCATAAAGTAATTGAACATACACATGTGGGTTTATTTATGGGCTCTCTATCTGTTCCATTAATCTATATGTCTGTTATGCCAATGACCCACTGTTTGGATTACTATAGCTTTGTACTATAGTTTGAAATCTGGAAATGTCATGCTTCTTGCTTTGTTCTTTTTTCTCAAAATTGCTTTGGCTATTCAGTTCCTCTAATTTTTAAATCACCAAGAAACTCAGCAATCTATTCTTTCTTCTTACCATGTTAGCTCTGATATTTTGTAAGCCCTGCTTTACAACATAAGCAAAATTTCCTAAGTCTTGGGGCCCCTGAGTGGCTCATTGGGTTAAATGTCTGCTTTTGGTTCTGGTCTTGATCCTGGAGTCCCAGGATCAAACACTGCATCAGGCTCTCTGTTCAGCAGGGAGTCTGCTTCTCCCTCTGACCCTCCCCCAACTTGTGCTCTCTCTTGAATAAATGAATAAAATCTTAAAAAAAAATTTCCTGAGTCTTTGTGATTAATGTTTATGTTATTTATCCTAGGAGTTGTTCACACAGTAACAGATTTTATTGTCTTTCTTGTCTACTAAAAGAGCATCCATATTTTCATTTCACAAAAAGCTTAAAACATTTTATAAATCTATTACTTGTGTTTTAATTACTAACAGTTTTGTCTCTCTCTCATGTGCACATTCAGTGTTCTATAAGTAAGTATTTACAACCATACAACTGGGGAAAAATTTATGATTAAAAGATGCTTGGAGACAGATATATTTATATTTGTATTATTTTAATATAGTAGGTATTAGGTACAAAAAATCTGCAGAGATATGTCAGCCAAGAAATTGTTGAACAAAGTGTTTCTAGGAAACCAAAATTAAGAAACACTCGTGATAAATAACTTCAGTCTGAGTTCCTGGCTTTTTTTCCCTAAAAAAAATTTTAAGCCCTCTTAGAGAGACATTTGCAGGATCTGGTATGTTGATTTGGTCACTATAACCTTAGCTAAGAACAGTAACAGTGAAGATCCCATATATAGAGTATAGATGGCAAGAATACAAGGTTTAATTCCCGTCTTTTTGTTTTTAGAAAGTTTGACATCAGGTGAATGATGCTATTTTTATCACTTTAAAAAATATAAACTCTTTTTTAAATAAATCATGCCTGATACTTGTTATCCAATAAAATGTCCTCCTTCTAATAAAGAAAGAATAACTGAAATGGCTCAGTTTTATTCTCTTATGGCAGGATAAGCAACTTATTTACCAAGCAATTGAATCTTTAAAAAAGTATGGGTTCTTCTTTTGAATTGCACTAGTATTTACCAGAAAAGAAATTATGTTTGTTGGAGAGATTTAATCATCATCTTGGAATGTGCTAAATATTGGGGATATAAAGATATGGCTCTCTGATTTTTTGGAATAAGCACAAAAATTATTAAAATTATTATAAAACACCATAATAAAGGTTACTATCTGAGATATACAAAGAACAATATGATGTAAGAACAGGAATAAATAATAAATCCAGTTACTTTCTAGATATTCCCAAAGCATTAGTTTTTGTCAAATATATTCTCATTTTCCTACCTTATAAAATAAACCTTATTTTATTCTAAAAATAATTATACTTGTTATTTAGCTATTAAAACTGATTAGGTTTTCATCTAATTTTATATCCTTGTTAATCTTCTAACTATGACTGAAAAGTTGTCTTAATAGAAGTAAAAGCAAGATTAAAAAAAAAAAAAGTGCTAGTTGGCCCTTAACAAGCCAAGCATTAATTGCAGTATTAGATCTGATATTATGAATAGGCTGTTAGATCCAGAAATGGGAATGTGAACATTGAATGAAAGAAAAAGAGCAATTAAGTCAAACAAATTTATCGAACAACTGAAACAGTTCTAATTACTGTGCATTCTATTAAAAAAAGAACAAATGCATGGATCCAAGTTCAGTTGCATTCAGTTTTGCTTTGGCAAGGACAGACCTTTACCAGTCAACTCAGGTTGGGGCCTGGACAGGTCAGCTGTGTCTGCCTGTAGTCAGGTGGAGTTTAAAATCTTTATTTTGGCTAGGCCACTGCCTATGGTCTGAAGCCAGGGGGTGCCACTGGCTGGGCTCTATGGTAGGGTATATTTGATAATTGGGGGCTCCACGGTCAAGCGAGGCCACTGTATGTACTCTGAGGTCACGATGGCAGGGTGCCTCTGGTGGGGTTGGTGGTTGGGTGGACCTGTTGGCTGGGGTCTGCATTTAAGCAGAGCCACTAAATGGGCTCCCCGATTGGGTGAGGTTGTTGGCTGTTCTTTGCAGGCAGGTGGGGCCACTCACTAGCTTCTGTCATCACTTGTGGTCTGGCAAGTTCACAGGCTGCGTTACCTGGCAAGGTGGTACCCCTTGTTGCATCCATGACTTGTCAGGGCTATAGTCTGAGAGCTGCAATCCCTCTTGCTGGAGTGGAGTCTCAGGTTGTGCTCTCCAACATAATGGTGCTAATGTCTAGACTCCATGTTCAGGCAGGATTCCACATGGGGCTTTATGATTGGATGGGACCTTAGGCTCTGCTTTGTGATTGTGTGGGGGCTGCAATCTATGCGCTGAAGTCAGGGCTGCAGCTGGGTTTCATGATCATATAGGCTGTGCTCTGCTCTTGGGCAAAGTCATTGGCTGGGCTTCCTGGGCAGAAGAGGCTTCCAACTGTATCCTGTAGTTCCATGGGTCTAGAGACATTGCTTAGCAGTTGGGGGTGGGGGGTGTCGCTGTGCAAGCTCTCTTGTTGAATGAGTCTGCAGGCTGTGCTCAGTGATTGGGCAGGAGTCATTGGCTGGGCTTCCTGCTTGGATGAGGCCCCAAGCCAAGTGTTCAACAACTGGGCAAAGCTGTAGACTGGGCTTCATTATTATGTGGGGTTGCAGGCTGATGTCTGTGGCTGCCAGGGTCACTCTAAGCTTTCTGGCTATATGAGGCCAGAGGCTATTCTGACCAGTTGGGCATGGCTGCTGGATTTTCTCCCTGCCCAAGTGGGGTGTAGGTTGTGTTCTGTGGTTGCCTAAATTCTCTAGTCAGGTCTCCTGGTCCAGAGGGACTGGAAGCTATACTCAGGCATTGGGTGAGGCCAGCCCAAATGTGCTTTCTCTGCTGAAGCAGGGATATAGAACAAGCTTCATGGCTAGTATGGCCCATTGTCTGGGGACTTGAATTAGGCAGAACTGCCAACTAAGCTCTCTGGCCAACTGGAGCCACAGATTTGTATCTGCAGGTGGTAGAGCCTCTGGCTGGGATCTCTGCTTGGATGACACTGCAGTTGAGGCTGTGGAATGAGCTATGCAGCTGCCCAGATTCTTTGGCCAGGCTTCCTATTTGGGCAGGACTAGAGTCTAAACTCAGTAGTTGGGCAGCACTTCAAATTTTCTTCCCTGCCTGGGCAGGGACCAATGAATTTAAAGCAGCCATTATAACCATGCTCCATAAAGTAAAGGTAAACTCTATTTCAGTGATCAGAAAAAGTAGAAGTTTTGACAGAGAAAAAGAAACTATAGGAAATAATCAAATAAACTGTAGAACTGAAGAAGCAATATTTTAAAACAAATTTGTTGGATTTTTAGCAAGATGGAAATAAGAAAAAATGAGTCTGCTAACTTGAACATAGATCAACATAAATTATGCAATCTGAAGAACAAAGAGAACAAGAAAGAAATGTCAGAGACTTACGAGATAATATCAAAATGTGTCATATTTGTATCCTTGGAGCCCTAGAAGTGGAGGAGATGGGTCCAAAAAAAGAATCATTTGAGGAAATAATAACCAAAATCTTCCTGGAGTTGAAGCTCAGCATATCCCAAATATGATGATATCAAAGAAAACCTTGCCCAGATACATCATCATCAACATTAATGCCCTGAGAGCAGCCAGAAAAAATAAATGACACCTTACATAGAGGGAAATGATAATTCTAAGTGGACTGGAGTAAACCCTAAAGCAACCACCAAAAATAAAACAAAGAGAAAGTGATAAAAAATCTAGTAGATATGGGCACCTGGGTGGCTCAGTTGGTTAAGTGTTTGACTTTGGCTCAGGTCATGAGGATCTGAGGATCCTGGGAAGAAGCCCCGGGGAGGGGCTCCTAGCTCAGCAGGGAGTCTGTTTCCCTCTCTTTACCCTTTCACTGTGCCCCTCCCCCCACCAGTCATGCTCTCTCTCTCTCAAATAAATAAAATATTTTTAAAAAAAATCTGGTAGATAAATTTAAAATGGAATACTAAAAATGTTCAGATAATGCAAAAGCAGACAGTACAGAAGGAACAGAAAATTTTTAAAAAATAAGAAGACCAGAATTTCAAAAATGGTAGACATAAATTTAACAACATGAAGAATTTTATCTAATGCTAGTGATTTAAAAATACCAATTCAGGGGTGCCTGGGTGCCTCAGTCAGTTAAGTGACTTACTCTTGATTTCGGCTCAGGTCATGATCTTGGTGTTGTGAGATCGAGCCCCTCATCAGGCTCTGCACACTGGTTGTGGAGCTTACTCAAGATTCTCTCTCCCTCCTTCTGCCCCTCTCTCCCACTCATATGCTCTCTCTCTCTGTCAAAAAAATAAAAAATAAAAAAATAAAATAAATTTTAAAAATACCAACTCAAAGACAAGACTGTCATATTAATACAAAGGAACTAACTACATGCTATCTATGAGAAATATACTTTAAATATATAATATAGACAGGATAACAGTAAAAGTTTGTAAAGGATACAACATGCAGACATTAATTGAAAGATCATTATAGAGACTATATTAATGAGAAAAAGCAATTTTCAGAACAAGTAATATTTTGTGAGATAAAGAGGAACATTACATAATGACAAGAGAAGAAGATATAACAATCCTAATATGTATGCACTCAATAACAGAGTTTCCAACAGAGTTTTTGTTTCCAAATGAAACAAAAAAATGATCAATTGGAAAGAGTAATAGGCAAATCCACAATTATAATTGGAGACTTCAACATTTATTTTCTGTAATTAATAGAACAATTAATAGATAGAAAATCAGCAAGGGTATAGAATTACTGAATGATGTTATTAAATAACATGACTCAGTTAATATTTATAGAATGCCCCATCAGCAATAATAGAATATAACTTCTTTTCAAATGCACAAGGACAATTTTCCAAGATACTACATTTTCTGTTCTGTAAAACAAATCATCAAACTAAAAGAATAGAAATCATTAAAAATATGTTCTCTAATTACAAAGGAATTAAACTATTATTGAACCCCTCCCCCAAAAGCTAGAAAGTCTTCAAATATTTGAAAATTTAAAAAAAAACCACATTTCTATGACATCCATATTCAAAAGAAGAAATCACAATAGAAAACAGAAAATATTTTGAATTAAATAAAAATAATGCAATACATAAACATTTGTGGAATGCTGCTAAAGTAGTAGAAAGAAGAAATAGATGGGAAATAAAAGTAGTGGTAGAGAAAAATAGTAGTAGTAGTAGAGGAAAATTTAAAGCATTACATGTATATATTACAAAAGAAGAAAAATCTCAAAATAATCTAAGCTTTCACCTAAGACACTAGAAATAGAAGAGCAAATTAAACCTACAGCAAGTAAGAAGGAGCTGAAATCCATGAAGTTGAAAACACAAAAGTAATAATGAATAAAATCAAGGAAGTCAAAGATTATTCTTTGGATAGACTAATAAAGTTTTTCTTTTTAATTTGACAAGTCTATACGTTATGTTATAACAGTGTAGCTACCATCTGTCACCATACAAGGCTATTACAGTACCATTGACTATATTCCCTATGCTGTGCCTTTCATCCCCATGACTTATTAGACCTATAGTTAGCCAGATCAAGAAAAAAAAAAAAATGAAGACACAAATTTTCAGTATCCAGAATAAAAGACATCATTACGGAACACTATAGATAGACATTAAAGGGTAAAGATGGAATATAATAAACAACTTTATGCCCACTAATTTGACAACTTAGATGAAATGTAGCAATACCTTGAATTACACAAACTGGTTAACAGTTAAATACCTGAGTACCACAACTGCTCAAAAAGATAACCTGAATAGGTAGTTATCAATTAAGTAAATTAAATTCCTATTAAAAATATTATACGATAAAACTTTGAACCAAGATGGTTTTATTAGAAAATTCTACCAATCATTTAAGGAAGAAATAATACCAAGTCTATATAATCTTTTCCAGAAAATAAGAAGAGCAAGTACTGGGGGGGGTGGGGGGATGGGCTAGCCTGGTGACGGGTATTAAAGAGGGCATGTAGTGAATGGAGCGCTGGGTGTTATATGCAAACAAGGAATCATGGAACACTACATCAAAAACTAATGATGTAATGTATGGTGACTAACATAACATAATTTAAAAAAAAAGAAAAAAAAAAGGAAGAGCAAGTACTTCCCAACTTTAGGAGACCAGTATTACCTTAACATCAAAACCAATAAAGGACATTACAAGAAAACAATAGAGCAATATCCTTCATGAGCACAGATGCAAAAGTATTAACTGCATATGAATAAATTGATCCAGGAACATATTTAATGAAACACATCATGACCAAATTGAGTTTATTCTGGAATGCAATGCTAGTCTAAAATTTAGATTACAATTAATGTAATTTACCTAAATAATCAGTTAAAGGAGAAGATCCATAAGCTTATCTAGATCAGTGCAAAAATAAAAAGGATTTGACAAAATTTAAAGTCCATTCATGATAAAAGCTCTCAGTAAGCTATATATACATGGGAACTTCCTTAATATGATAAAGATCATCTACAAAAATAGAAACTATAGCTAACACCATACTTACTATTGGAAAACTGAATGCTTTCCACTTATTTTTGGAAACAAGGTTATGATTTCCGCTCTTACCACTTTTACTCAGTATTGTACTAAAGCCTTGACAGTACAATAGATCAGGAAAAAGAAATAGAAATTATGCACATTTCACTTGTTGCACAGCAATGGATAACTAACTCAGTGGGTTTCATAATATGCAAGTCTATATCGTATACAGTATATTTGTAGATATGGATCTCTATCTTAAAACCAAAGGATATCCTTGAGTGATTTTTATGTGGGGAGTAAAATGACCAGCTTGCTTTACACAAAGGTACCCTGTGCTAAGTACAATGGATTTGGGTAGTCGGAGACAGAAAGGTAAAACCACACACACAGAGTTCATATTTATAAGGCTTAGGTTCCAAATCCAGATGGCCCAAACTAGGATAGTTATAATAAAGAGAAAATGGAGAGAAATATTGAGTAAGCCATGCTGTCTAATTGGATTTAGGAGTGAAGAAGATGAATAACATGAAGTTACCCAGTAATAACTCCAGGGTCTTGAGCAATTGAGTAATTTTCTTAAGACAGGGAACCCTAATAGGGTTTAAAGGTAGGAGAGATGATGGATTCAGGTTTGTGCATATTTAGCAGAAGAAGCTTATTTTCTACTAAAGATCTATTCTCTCTTTGCCTAGTAACAGGATCCCAATTCTTAGCTGAGCATTTTGCCTGTTGGAATAAAGACTAGATACTTCAATTTTATTTGGGTCAGATGTGTCCATGTGACTAGCTTTTGGCTAATGAGATGACATCACAAGTGTTGACTAGTAGGGTTACTTAAAAAGGAAGGGGCATTCCAGCTTTATCCCATCTGGTTGTCTGAAATGAGACCATTGAGACTCATTTGTGTTCCAGCTAATACTCGTGTAGTAGTAGGGGAAGGAAGAAGAAGCCTTGATATATCTAGAGCTTCCACACCAGTTTGGGACCATGTACCTCTAGATTTATTTCTCATATCAAAGAGTTAAATGTTTATCTGTCTTAGATATTGCTATTTTTGGGTTTTCTTTTGTATGAATTTAAAATGGATCCTGACTAATAAAGCACATGATTCAAATATAATGGCCTCATCTCCATAGACTATGGATTTGAAGAGAGAACATTGTTTCCAAAAATAAATAATGGAAAAAATTTAACCTTTAACATGGAAAGAAGCATACTCTGGTAATGTCTGGGAAAACATGTAAAAGTCTCTTATATCCAGATTTCTGCCACTTACAATATCCTTTACAGAAATAGTTGCCAATACTCCCAAACCTCTCTGAAACTCACTATCGATTTCCAATATTTTCTCTCAAAATGGTCTCATGGGTCTCTTCTGTCTCTCCTGTTTCCACAACCTCAAAATCTCATATCAATTCTTTTTCTCTAGTTAGATTTTCTGTTACACAATGTAAATAATCTTTAGATTTAGAACCAAAGAACTTTGATTCTTTCTGGTTCTTGCTCTCTCTCCTTTATTTTAATTAGACTAAAAGAAAAAGCAAGTTAACTCAGATTCTTCTTTAGGAACTACAAGATGGAAGAGTTAGAGTGATATGTAGAATATGCTTAAATTAATATTTTTGGGCTTTATCCAGACAGGTTGAGAGTAGGATATTTTTGAGCCATCTAAGTAAAGATGTTTGGTGGACACTTCTATATAAGAGTCTGAAGCTCAGCGTGGAATTTGGGCGTAGATATATGAATTTGGGATTTGTTAACATATTCACAGTAAGTGAAACCATGGTTATTGATGAGATTTCTTAGGTTTGGGACTGTAGCATCAAAAAAGAAAAGTGCCTGAGAACAAAGGCTGAGTTAAATGTCCTTCATTTAACTCCTGGGCAAAGGTCAATGAACTGGCAAAGGAAATGAGAATATAGAGCTTGAAAGAGATCCAGAAGACTGTCATTTCAAGACATGTATTTGCTCCAAATTAGTTTCCACTTATGCAGAGTAGTTCAAAAAATGGCTTCCACTGGCTGTTTTGCTAGACTGGGAGTTAGGGCATGTGAATGTGAATTTCCCAAGAACAGAAAAATGAGATACACCCAACAGTAAATGTATGTGAGTGATTATTAGCTTATGGTGATTCCATGAGCAGAATGTTGCATTAGAATTGGTAGATTTCATTTCACCATCTGAAAGAGCAATGAATGAAGTCAATCACATACCACAATGCATGTTTGTTGATCCAATTAAACCTCCTTCCTGATTGAAAAATATTAAGCTCAATTCTAAAAGGCTAGGTTCAGAAGGTAAAGGCTAGCATCCCAAAGGAGTTGCATTGTGCAGTTCTAACACAGGTTTTATTTAGAGGCTAAAATTCAACGATAACATTATCCTGCTTTGGAAATTGTATTAAAGCCATTCTGAGGGGCACCTGGGTGGCTCAGTCGGTTAAGCGTCTGCCTTTGGCTCAAGTCATGATCCCAGGGTCCTGGGATCAAGCCCCACATTGAGCTCCCTAGGCAGGGAGCCTGCTTCTCCTTCTCCCTCTGCCATTCCCCCTGCTTGTGTTCTCTAGCTCTCTCTCTGTCTCTGTCAAATAAATAAATAAAATCTTTAAAAAAGTAAAGCCATTCTGATCATCTTGGGCTATTAATATATTTGGAAGATAGACTTCCATATATTGACTTCATTTTGCCAATGCTTCTCTTATAATAGGCACTTAATCTACAAGCTTAGTTTTTTGTTTTATTTTTCACATAAAATAATATTCAGCAATATACTCTAATTATTTTTGCCTCCTACTTCCTTTTATTCCAAGTAAATGGAAGTTTTTCCACCAAAATCCAAGCAAGTCAGTCATTTCCATCTATTTAAGTTTACTTAGATCTTCTAAATATCTTCTTCCTGAAAGATTAGATATATGAATTAGTCATTAAACACCTGGATATTCTGATATACCTCTTTTAAAATTATTATTTTCTCCTATTTCTTTTTAAAGAATTTATTTATTTATTTGAGAGAGAGAAAGAGAGAGAGAGAACCTGACTGAGGGGAGCAGGAGAGAGAGAGAAGCAGGCTCCCCGCTGAGCAAGAAGAGCTAGATGTGGGACTAGATCCCAGGATCCTGGGATTATGACCTGACTATTAGGCAGACATTTAACTGATTGAGCCACCCGGATGCCCCTATTTTTTTCTATTTTTAATGTGTCTAACTTTCAACGATAAATTGCAACGTATGTTTATTTTGTAATTGTTAATTTAAATTGTTGAATATTTATTAGTAAGTACATTTTGATTAGGACCTGCAGTTAATTTTCTTATAAAATCAAAACTGGAAGAGTAACATTTATTTCTTTCCTTCTTACTCAGAAGCTACTACCCTGAATCACTATTTTCTACTTACATTTGAGCACTACCTCATCGTTCTCTTAGATGCAGGACTTCCTTCATTTCAAGGAGCTCTTTTAAATGCTTCTTTGCATCATAAATTTATTTAGATTAAGTTTTTAAAATGGGCTACATTTTTTAGCCTCATCTTAGCTGAATTTTTAACCATCTGAAATATCAATTTTCCATGAGCATTATCTATTTCAATAAAAGGCTCTTCTATCTGCTCTCAAATATTAACTTTCATTTATAGCTAGAAATGCAGAACTAGAAAAAAATGCTCTTTTCCAATCCTATGGTGCATTATTATTTTATGTAGATAGAATTTCAAGAATTGAAAAATTGAAATCTCTCTTTTATACAGTAGTACCAAAAAATAAAAATAAAATAAACACCGTAGTACATTATAAGGATAATGTATATCCATTTGAAAATTGATTTGGAAAAGTCTGAAACATTTTTAGATATATACCCATAGGTATATATCTATTTTTCCTCCTCAGATTTCCATTTCAAAAGGAGCAAAGTTTAAGATCCTGATTCTGAGTGGCAATTTAACTCTGCTACTTATTAGTTGGGTGATCTTGGGCAAAATATTTCATTTCTTCATGTATCACATTCATCACCTAGAAAGTGAGAAATGCAAGAGGACCTGATTCATAGTGTAGTTATAATGTTTACATAGATTATAACTGTAAGCACTGAGAATGCTGTCTGTCTGAACCAAAGGAAATGCTGTAAACTTTTTAATTTTTTTTAATGAAATGTACTGTCATTTATTTCCAAATACCTGCCTTCAGACAGGCTTTGGTCCACTTTGACGTTTAGTCTGCTTCAAGGCCAAAAAGAGATAAAGTAAAATAAAGTGAGACTTACATAAAACAAAATTCATTCCTTTGATAAAATTCTTCTTTATTATGAAATGATATGTTTGTTTACACCATTTTGGTGATTCCATGTCATTCTTTTTATGAAATATTAACCTAGTAGATGATCATTATTGTTATTGCTGCTATGTATGCATTTAATAATACCTAGAAAAAAAGCAGTGTACAAAGTTCAAATTACTTTATACAAAGTGTTTACAATTTTATTATTCCATGAACTGAAAAGTTTATAAACCACTGAATTAGAAAAACCTACCTCAATCTATGTTTTTCTCGGGCTATTCATTGCAAAACAGCTGGGATGCAGTAGAGATACTCTGGATATAAAATCAGAAGACCTGGATAAAAACCCATTTTTGTTTATCACTTATTTTGTCACAATAAACAAATAACTTAGCTTTTCTTAATTTACATTTTCTTATCTTATAAGTAGAATGTTATTTCTGCTTGGAAAGAGTAACTGGTACAGAACTTGGTATTCCAACCAAAACACCTATAAAATTGTACAAAACACATGAGTCACTATTTTCAGGCATCGAATAAGAGGCAGTTTGGGACAGTGATCCCTGATGAAAGGAAAACAAATGATGTGAGCCTCAAGATTGCCTAATAACTGTTCCAACCTTCTTCACTGACACAGAGCAGGGAAATGGAGCCAAACCTAAGTAAGTCTTGCTTAACCAAGAAGACAGAGTCTGAATTTGTAGTTATTGAGGCAGCTGGATTTTGTAGGACACAGGATCCGAGAAGGAGGGCCTGTTGAGAGAAAGGTTACCTAAGTCCGCATGAATTTATTCCTTTCTTGGCCAGGGATTAGGCTGAAAAAGCAAAGAGCAAAGCTCTTTGATTCCTAGCAGAGAATGGGTACCGTGGGGCAGAAGACTGAATATTGAGAGGCCAGCTGAGCTGGGGGACACAGGAGTTACAGGTCATCCAGAATAGAAAGTAATTACTGAGCACATTGGCTATTGGTTGAGACCCCAGAAAGACCATATTTTTTAGTAAGGACCACATCCAAGAGTAAGGGCTGAGCCATAGGACTAAGTTCAAAACAAAATAGATATGGCTTAACAGCAAATGAATCCAAGTCTGGCAGGACCAAAATTATCCACCAGCAATTTATCTGTCAAAATAAATTCAACATGTTTTAACTAGTTTGGCATTATCCAGATGCCCTACAGCTATCATATGCAATGTCCAACTTATAATACAGGATTACTAAATGTGCGAAACAAAACGCATTGTGATCCACTGTTAAAAGAAAAAGCAGTGCATAGTAACTGACACTTAGGTACTTCATGTATTAGAATTAGCACAAGAAAAATATAAAACATAAAGCTGCTATTTTAGATGTTTTCAAGGACTTAAATATGTGGTGATAACATAAGAAGAGATGGGAAAAAACATGAAAATGTGAGAAATTCAAAATGTAATATAAGATTGTATAAAAGATACATAAAATGTACTGGGTGAGATTTTAATAGATTATAAATGGGAGAAGAAAATGTCAGTGAACTTGAAATTGTGTTGTCAGAAATTGTTTGATTCAAAGAACAGATAGAAAAAACAAATTTAAAAATAAGCAATCTTACTAAATTGTGAGACATTATTGTTTAATATAGAGGTGTAATTAGAAGCACAAAGAGGAAAAAACAATGATTAGTCACAATAAATATTTGAATAAATGGCCACATGTTTTCCATATTAAGGAGTTCAGCAAACCTCAAACAAGATAAATATGGTAGAAAATAAAACAGGTACATCATATTGAAAGTGCTGATGACCAAAAATAAATAGAAAAATGTTAAAGCTGCAAAGTCAAAAGATTCATTACATATAGTAGGATAGCAAAATAATAGCAATAAGAATGACTATATTTTTGTTATTAGAAACAAAGATAAAGACCAGAAGACAATAGAGAAACATTTTTTAAAGTGCTAAAATGATAAAAAAAAGGATGAACTATCAACCCAAAATTATACCAAAAACTGAAAATGTTCATTAACAATCATGAAATAAAATTTCAGATCAACAGAACCAAAAAGAATTCACTACCAGCAGTCTTGCTGGTTATAAGACATACTAAAAGAAGTTAGTTTGAAGGAACTAATTTAGAGAAAAGGATGAAAAGATCTAGAAACTGTAAATATGTGGAAAATATACATATAAATAAATATATACATACATACATACGTCTTTAATTCTCTTTCATTTTTTTATTTTTTTAAAGATTTTTTATTTATTTATTTGAGAGAGAGAGAGAAAGAGTGTGAAAGAGAGCACAAGCAGGGGGGAGGGGCAGAGTGAGAGGGAGAAGCAGGCTCCCCGCTGAGCAAGGAGCCCACTGTGGGACTCCATCCCAGGACCCTGGGATCATGACCTGAGCCGAAGGCAGATGCTTAACCTACTGTGCCACCCAGGTGCCCCATCACTTTTAAAAAGCATTAAACTATTTAAAACAAAATAGCATCACATATAATTATATATATCTACTAATATATTAATAGATCACTGTACACAGTTACTCACATTTTTTATCTTGAATAGGTATTGAATTTTGTCAAATGATCGATCCTCATCAATTGTTATAATTATTTATTTGTTTTAGACTGTAAATATAGTAGATTATAATAACTGACTTTCAAAGACTGATCCAGCCCTCTGTTCATAGAATAATCCCCAGTTTGCCATGGCATTATTTTTCCTTTTGTATATTGTTAGATTTTATTTGTTAATATTCTGTTGAGGATTTTTGCATCTATATTCGCAAGGAATATTTATTTTACAGCTATGTTCATAAGAGTCTTTAGTTTTGCTACTTTGGTGCTACAGTCTTCGGTTTTGATGTCAGTGAAAAGCTGGCCTCATGAAAATGAGTTCAGATGTTTTCTCATCTTCTGTTTTTCTGGAAGAGATTTTGTAAATTTTTGTAGAAATCACCCATGAAAACATCTGGATCCAGTACTTTTTTTTCAGAAGGTTTTTAGCATGAATTCAATTTCTTTGATCATGAGTTCATTTTTGACTATGAATTCAGTAGTTATAGGCATAGTCAGATTGTCTATTTCATCCTGGGTGAAGTTTTGTTTTGTTTTCTTTTTTTCCAGTTTGTGGATTTGAGAAATCAGTCTGTATCGTTTCATTTCTAGAATTCAACTATGAGAAAATAAATAATCCCATTTGAAAATAGGAAAAAAGACTTGAACAGATACTTGCCAGAGGATATACAGATGGCGGTAACCATATGAAAAGAGATTCAACATCATTGGCCATTGGCGAAATGCTAACTAAAGTCAGGATAAGCCAATATTACACAGTTATTAGAATGGCGAAAGTTTTTTAAAAGTGAAAATACCCAAAAAAGCCAATATCATAAGGTTACATAATGTATTATTCTATTACTTTAGTATTCTCAAAATGACAAAATCAAAGTGATGGAGAACAGATCAGAAGTTATCTGGGCTTTAAGTAGGGGGAGGGTAAGTTTATGAAGTGATAACCTTGGGGGGTTTCTTTGAGATTATGAAGCAATTTGTGTCATCCATCTATCTATCCATCCATCCATCCATCCAAGTTTTCTGGAACTATATATCAAAAAAGAAGATTCCTGCTTTGATAATGTACTGTGGTATTGTAAGAGGCTATCATTGAGGGAAGCTAGTAGATTCAGGGTACATGGGGACCCACTGAACTATTTTTGCCCTTCATATGAGTCTAACATTTAAAAGAATTACCTAGAAATATAAAGCTTACATAATAGATGAAAATTTGGTAAGGTCTGGTACTATGGAATAAACCAAACAAATAAGCAAATAAATAGATACATGGCACAAGGCATGCTAAATGATCCTCAAAGTTATAGTTTACAAAGTACCCACTTAAAAGAGAGCTAATCAAATGAGCCCTTTACACAAAACTTATCATAAACATGAAATGAAGAGTGAAAGAAACATCAGAAGAATACTTTCCTTCTGGCTGTGATAGGGCCACGTAAAAGAGAATTTTAGGTAGTCTCTAGAAGCTGAGAGAGACCTTCTGTCAGCATCCACCAAGAAAACAGTAACCTTCACCCTACATAGCAAGAACTGAATTCTGCCAACAACTTAAATAGGATCAGAAAAAGATCTAGGTTAGATAAGATTAGATCTCTATTATGATTACCTGGAAATCAGCTAATTAGTAACCTAATTATTGATGTGATTTTCCCCCATCACATACACAGTCCTCACCAACACTAAAAGGGAGAGAATTATAAATGAGTGTGTATACCAACATTTTTTTTTCATATATAAGAGATATCATACAGTATTTACCTTTGTCTGGCTCGTTTCATTTAGCATAATGTTCTCCAGGTACCTCCACCCATCCACCCATCCATCCATCCTGTCACAAGTGGCGGAATTTCCTTATTTTTTAAGACTGAATAATATTCCATTATGTATGTATTTAGAGGAAAAACCCCAGTGGATTTTTATATACTTTCAGGTTCTCATTTAAATGGTTATAATTATGCTACCTCTTTTTTGATCTGGCCTGGTTCTAGACTCTTTGACATCCAGCCATCCTCTTTTAATTGTGTTTTAACTTACTTCGTCCTTCTTAAAATATTTCACTGGGAACAGGAACATATTGACCTAATTAGCATAGAGAAAGAACATTAGTATTAATTACCCATTCTTATTCTTCCTAGAAGTAAGATCACATTCTCACTTTCTAAAACATGGCCATTCCATGTACAGATGAAGGGAATAACCAGTTTTATAAGTTAGTAAATCAGTGATTTCTTTCTATACTTTTTTCCTAAAAATCTCTTACATCTCTTTTCTCCAAGCAAACAACTACACACACATCTCTATCTTTTTCTTTTTAATGGAAGGAGATTGTATATATCAAGCTTTGGAACTTTAATATTAAAAATAATATTAATACAGATGAAAGTCTTTCTCATGTCTATATCATATTTTATAAGAATGCTATATGTCACAATTACCCTACCAAGGCTCACATTGTCTTGAATATAAGTAATATAGCATTGAACTTCCTCATAAGTTAGGTTTTTTTTTTTTCACATTTGTTTAAGTTATCTCTATATACTAGGTTAGAAATCAGATTTCTGGTACAAAGGGAGGTGCATTATCTCAGTCATGGGTCCTGATAGCAATACAGAAACCAATTTAATTAATTTAGGGGCAAAAATACTTTATCATAAGAATACTGTGGTTCAGAATGTCATCAGGAATTTTAGAGCCCCGAACTTAGAAAAAAAATCAGAAAACTAAGGTAAGGAATAGCCAATATCTCATCACAGGTTTATACATCTTTGAGACTTAAATAATATGCATTTCATTATTTCTCTGAACATAAAATTTCACAAATATTAGGGCTAAATGTTAGTGAAAAACCTTTACTATAGCACTGGATTTTCAATACCACCACTGGCAAGACAAACGACCTCTTACTGTCCCTGCACATCATGTCCATTCTCTTAGGGATCAAAGTCCTGTGCAGAAGTATCACACTGGCCAAGAATTACTACTGTTATTTAAAAATTTCAAGAGGGGATATCTGCTTCACTGAAGCTTCTGTGCAGGAGATATGGTCCTGGGTTCCCCTAAATTAAGAAACCCATGCAGATATTGAGGAATCCTAGACAAATTGTCAAAATATACACACATTTTCAATTTTAATAAACACCGTCAAATTTCATTCCAGATAAATTTCATCAATCCTCACTCCTATCCAGAGTAGATGAGAGAATACTTGTTACAGTAAGCACTGAAAACTATCAATTTTTAAACTATTGCCCATGTGACAAAAATGAAAATTATCATCTCATGCTGCAATTTGGATTTTTCTGATTACTTACAAATATTAACATCTTTAAATTTATTTAAATTTATTTTAAAATACTGAGCTTTCTGGTAATAAATTTAGCATATTTCTGTATTCATTTTTGTTTTCAGTTTTAGGGGCTATTTTTAGTCTAGGGATGTTAAATCTTTATTTAATTTAAGTATTGAGTATTTTTGAAATCTATTTGATTCTTGCTGATCTCATCCAATGTATTTTCTTTTCCTTAGTTTTGTGTCATCTTAAGATTTGAGAGTGTGCACAGTTTTGTTGAAAAAAAAAATCAGTGATTAAAAATGTGTTTACATGATGTAGTCTAAGAGCAAGAAGATTCTGACCCTTCAGAGAGGCCAGGGGCTCACTATCCACAGGTAATTACACCAATTATAAATCCACCACTAGGACTAACATTTCTAATTATCCAGTTGATTGCTATAAAACATATTGAATATCTTCTTGCAAAGTTAAAAGTACACTGTTGCTCTACTATCATTTATTGATTAGAAACTATCACTGAAGGAAGCAAGGGCCCTTTTTTAGCCATATTCACATTTATTATCTCACTTAAGTGCTATGAACTTCATGCCATCATTCTACTTTTATATTCTATATTCAGTCAACAATATTTGTGAGACAAGTATGTTTTTTCTGGACACCGTTCTAAGTGCTGGGGTAGAGTTGTGAACAAAGCAGGCAGTCTACTTTCATGGGATTTACATTCTATGGGATGAACTTGGTGAAAAGCATAAAAATGGCTGAATATAAAGTAGTTCAGGTAGGTATAAGTGCTATGAAGAATGATAAAGCAGAGAAAAGAAGAGCTGAAGAGATGTGTGTGTGGCTGCACAAAGAGTAGCCAGGGAGGGCCAGCTGAGATGGTGATTTTTGGACAGAGACCTGAAACAAGTGAGGGGTGAGTCTTTGGAGGGAAGGCCCTTGCAGGCAGAAAGAGTGGTGAGTACCAAGGCACTAAGTCAAGGACATGGATCAGCGTGGAAGCTGGGTGACTGAAGGACAAATTAAGAGATGGTTGTGGGACATAGACAGGTCCACTCTAGGTTTTACAGGGTTTTATAGTCATGGTAAGGACTTGTGTTTGTACCTGAGTGACATGAGCAGCCATTGCAAGGTTTTGCGAAATGAGTGACATGATTTGACATGTTTAAAAGGATTGCTTCCCTCCTTTGTAGAGAGGAGACTACAGAGGAAGGGAAGGGATAGAAACACAGAGGCTATTTAGGAGACTACTGCAATAGTCCAGGCAAAATATGGCCAGGGGTCAGAGTGACTGAATAATTCTAATATTTTAATTGAAAGGGCAAAGATTTCAGAAGTCAGTTGATTTCACAGACACTGGTTTCTTTCTGGGTATATTGTGTGAATGCAAAAATTCTAGAAACACAAAGGATGGGTACCACTCTCAATGCTACCAATTATTAGTTGTGCAATCATGAAAAACTTAATTTCTCTGCCTCAATTTCTCCATGTACAAAAGGGGTTATTGTGAGGATTAAACTATTAACTATTAAACTATTTATTTAAGTACTTAGAATAGTACCTGATGCACAGAAAGTGCTATGTAAATGTTAGTTTATTATTATGTTTATTTCAGGTAAGACTCACAATAAAATTTCTAGAGAAATCTTTATGAACAGATTGAATGGCTATTAATCTGTTATATTCTCATAAAGATCTTTTCAGACAAAAACGAGTGAGTATAAGTCCTTTCAATTAAATATAAGTCAATGGTTCTAAATTAGGGACACTTGTTCATCAGGGGACATTAACCAATGTCTGGAGACATTTTTAATTGTCATGATTTGGGAGATCCTCCCTCCCAAATCATGCTACTCACATCAGGTGGATGGAGGGTTGGGTTACCAGCAAGTATTCTAAAGATTTATTTATTATTTGAGAATGAGAATGAGCAGGGGAGGGGAGGGGCAAAGGGAGGAGGAGAGGGAAAATCTCAAGCAGACTCCTCACTGAGCGTGGAGCCTGACGTGGGGCTTGATCTCACGACCCTGAGACCATGTATTAAGCCAAAATCAAGAGTCAGATGTGTAACTGACTGAGCCACCCACGAGCCCCCCTCTTTATTTTTTAAAGTTTTATTTATTTATTTATTTGGGGGGGACGCCAGCAAGTATTCTAAAATGCATAGGACCACCCTCCACAGCAAAGAATTATCTATTTTAAAATGTCAATCATGCCATCGTCGTGTAAACCTGCTGTAAATTCTGGAAACAGATTAGTACAAATATTCAAACTTTTATGCTGGCTTAAAGAGATTTCAGCTAGAAAGCTTTCACACTGTTATACTTTTCTACTTTTCTCCATGTGACAAGCACAAATACATCACTTTCTTCCTTCTTTAAATTTTTCCATCTCTGAAAAGCTTATGCCCAAATTACTGTAGTTTTTAAGATCACAACAGATTCCCTATTTTTAGTATTTAAACTTGGCACTATTGTTAGAGAAAGCTCTTGGAGCTTGAGTTCCTGCTACTTACCTCCATGGCATTTTGATATATCCCAGTCTTTCTGATAAACCTTGAGCTTTGTCATGGGATTTGTTTCATGTGCCTTTATACACGCCTATCTGGAGCACATTTTAATGGACTATACCAGATCATTCACTTCATTTTGTATGACTTTTCCTTTCATAGCAAACCTCGTTGGATTATGCAGTTGAATTTCTAGGAGAATGGGTGTAAACCTGGATCAATATCGGACAAATACCTTGAAGAGCACACTGAAATGTACCTGAGGCAGCCTAGCTGGCCCTGCTGTGGCACTCAGGGATGTTTAGTAAACAGTAAAAGCCTTGAAAAAGAGTTGGAAACCTCTTCCCAGTGCTGCTTTAATCACCTTTCCTTTTTCTTAGTGATAGAGATACATGTTTTTAAGACTCTCATACTTCTCAGATTGTTTGCAGACATCGTCTGTATCTTGTTTGTCATCTCTGGATCTAGGTTACTGACAATCTGAGAACACTAAGGTCTAGGAAACTCCTTCCTTCCTATTTAGGTAAAGACTTTCAATGTGCTCTTCCTTTATTGCTTAAAAGGGGAGCATTCTGACATAAAACTATGAAGCAATCTAGCTGGGTTGACCTTATGCTGTGTGGTAGTTTTTTCCTAGTGCTTCCATTAAGAGCTTCAAGGACAAATGGATCTCAGTGGTGGGCTGAGGCTGAGCTGACTGTGCACATTCCTTCCTTCCTTTACTTAGTGATGTCCCATTGACAGCTTATCACTGGCTGTGGTAGGAGGATTTATGCCACTGACATTGGTCCATGCTACCGAGCTGGACTTTCTCCTCCAGAGCACCTGCGGCTGCTAGCTTTATCCTCCAAGGAGTCCAGGCTTTTCTCCTTGTTTTATTAGAAACTAGCATAAGGGCTACACAGACTTCCCCATGGTTTCAGGACAAGAGAGTCTGGGAACGTTATTGCCAAGCTTGGAGTTATAGTTAGTTTTAAAGTGGGTGCTCTTACTTTACATGAGGACCATATTTTTCCCAGTTCATGAGAACCACGGAGATCCTAGGACAGTTAAGGTAGATTAAGCAATTCCTTTTTAGTTCCCCTCATCATTGACATACTGCTCATTTTTCCAGTGCTTTTTATTCTATGACTTCCTTGCTGGGTGGCTTTAATCAGCTAGGTATTTCTGGCAGGTAGATATCCACAGATACATCTCGGAGTAAATATTGTATTTACCCACTTTGCTTGTTTTGGGACCTCTGAAAAATAATGATGGGGTGATTTTGTTACTGCTGTCAGCATTCACTGAAATCACTGGGCTGCACATTTGAATTTGGAGTTACTAATTTTTCAATAATTATATGTTAGTATTTAATTCTGCAGATTTCAAAAACAAAGACTTGAATTTTATGTCATATCTACTATTGAATATATCTTTGAAAGGATCTTCCCTTTGGGTTTTTGCTCGACATTGTTCTCATCTGTTCTGTCAACTAGGCTCTAATTTTTGGTAGATGGTTTCATTCAAGGGTATTTGTCTTCTGCCAGCATGTTTGGTGATGAGAGGGGTATTTCATAAACAAAGCATTTCATATTCCAAATACATGTCTCATAGTGTAGCATTTATGTAAAACCATCTGGGACTCACGTATTACGAGCTATATAAGACTATTTAGCACTTGTGTATCAGTTAGGCTGGTGGCCATGTAGAGATCCTCAAACACTAATGCTATCCCCAAATCCCATATTTTGATGCTGCTTTCATTAGGAAAATATTTTGGGTTTTCAGATCTTAGTGAAATGGATTTATTTATACATAAATCACATAAATTAAAAAAAACCCATAAAATCAGAACAAATCACATAATAGTTCCCCAAGTTCTTAAGCATAAGCCTGCCTTCCTATCATTTGAATTTTCCATGCAGTTATCTCCTTTATAAAAGTCTGTAGTAACAATAGTTAGGTGCCTCTCATTCAGTAACATTTTGTTCTCAACTGGAGGCTTCAAGGGGTTTGGTTCTTTTACTTTTATTCTGTGTTCTATACTTCCAGTGCCTCAGTCATATCAACTCCCTGAGGCGTCCTCAGGTGTCAAGAACTTGTCCTCTTCCTGAAGGTGGCCCCTCTTGTCTGTGGGCAATAGCTGAGAGCAGACCGCTCAGCTCCTTCGAGATGGGGGCCCACGGTGGGGCCGTCGTCACTGTGATGTTTGTGTCTTTACCTTGGGCAAACCTGCTTTTCTTCTTTATAATCTAAGTATCTCTCTAAGTCATTTAAACTCTTCATAAACTTTGTCCTTTATAACACTTTAAAACATTTCTAAATACAGAGTAATAAATGTTCAATGCAAAAGACTTGGCAGAAGTAGAAAAACATCAAGAAAAAGTAATACGAAAAGCCATCTACTCTTCACCCTTTGGTGCATACATTTCCAGGATTTTCTCATGACATGGTTTTCATATCTTTTACTTTTCACTTATTCTATAATGAACAATTTCCATGTGATTATGTACTTTTCTTACTATGATTATTTTTTAAGTTTTTTTTTTTTAATTCCAGTATAGTTAACACACAGTTTTATATTAGTTCCCAGTGTACAATATAGTGATTCAACAATTCTAGCCATTACTTGGTGCTCATCATGGTGAATGTACTCTCACTGTGATTATTTTTAAGGACTATTAACACACTACCTATTGTATACTTTTACCATAACTTTAGCCATGATCATGCGTTGGAATTTGATTTTTTTTAAATAAAAAGAGTGATGGTTATCCTTGTATATATAGTTTGTTAGGAAGGTGCCTTGAAATTATATTACTGAGCTGGATGAAAACTATTGATATCTTCAGGCATTTAAGATATTTTTCCAAATTGTACTCTATATAGGGTGTTACAATATACCCTCCACAATGATCATGAAGGTGCCTACTTTCACCCACCTTGGCTACTCAATAGAATACTCAAAGAATTATAGTTCTTCATGAATTATTTCCCGAATGGAAGAAAGTTAAATTTTGCTACTGTTGTTGCAATAAAATACTGGCATATAACTGTCTGCATTTAGGTTGGAAATCTAAGGACACGGTGCTTATATTTTAACATGGAAGGCAGAGCTAATGTTTCCAAGAAATGGCCTCCTTGCTAAGTATGCAAAGATCCCCACATTTTAGTGTTGTTGTTTTTTTTTTCTCTCATACTATGTGCTTTTTTGTAATATTTTTGAAAAATATTATTAAGAACTTTTGCTAAAGTTGTTTTATATAGTTGATAAGTGGCAGCTTAATGAATGGTGACAAATTATGATAGATCATGCTGATGTGATATTTATATGACTTGGGATATTTTTATTTTAGAATATTTTAATTACCCCAAAAGCATAAAAAATAAAATCCTAGTATAATATGAAATATGTGATTTCTGGCACAATAATAACAGAGGGATGTTTAAAAAAGAGGGCTAACCTTAAAACTTAATCACAATTACTACATATAAAGGCATTTAAGGAAAAATATTTTGAGGTAACATCATAACATTCAAAAAGTGCACATGCAACACATGGATTTAAATAAGTCTTATATACATGGTCGGTATCTGTCATTTATTATTGAGAAAAGTCTATTTTCTCTATATTCTTATGGTCTGTTTTTCATTTAAGAGCAAGATTTTGCATTTTCTAACATGTTTAATTATGTCAGAGCAAAAGTGTATGTGATAATCCACAAAACTTCACTTTTATCACTAAAACCTACATGCTGAAAACAATTCATCACAGCTTATACAGAGTTTACAATTCAGTTTTTATGTATGAAAAGAACTTACTACCTTCCTCACTCAGCTTTTCCTTTGAGAACACTGTTAACCCAATTCCTAATAAGGAAACTGCTTTGCACATTTACAGGAAAAAAGGCACGGGTTTCCTTGGCAACTGGAGCCATGTGCAATCTCTCAGAACAGCTCCTCCTACACTCAAGTTTCCTAGGTAGCGGGCTGCATATATTTTGTAAAGACAATGGGATAATGGGAGAGCTATCACCCTGTTCAACCCTGCATGGGAAAAGCTTCAATGGGAAAGATGCATTTGCTATAATAACTGGTAATTTGAGAGAAAATATCAATTGTATGATGAGGTTGCTACCTCTGCTTAATTCAGAACCAACAGTTTAATTCAGGGTCCAAAATAAATTTAGGTTTTGTACAGGTGAAATTAACCGCCTCCTATCTACATTCGCCCCCCTCCCCCCCCACCACCATATGAGCTCAGACATGTTTGCGGCTCACGCTGAAGGTAAGTTGCAGGTGAGTACGTTCATGGTAGTGGTTCCTTCACAGTCTCCCAGAGCTCTGTCACTGAAGCGGAAAACCTAATCTTTATCTTACACAAATGGAAAGAAACTCAATTTATCCTGAAATTTACTGTAAAGTGTCAACAGAAGTTTAAAACCTCTAACCTGATCTTGTCTATAGATCTAGTAAATATTACAAAATAAATCATGGATGGCCTAAAGGAAATAGGTATTTACAATAAAATGAAAAAAAAAAAGGAAAAAGAAAACATGGAGAAAATTGATTATATACAGTCTATGCTGTATATAAGGGTGATTTTCTAGGTCTGGGGTGGGCAGAAAAATTTATGTGAATTCATTTGTATCATGCAGATTCCTCTGTTTTCCTAACATAAGAGCATTTGGAAGAAATCAAATTAAAGAGCAGATGTACATTATTATTAAATGTGGACAGAGCCAATGCAAAATTTTCTGGCTAATTAGGACTCTTTACAAGTCCAATATTGTTTTAAAAATTATTTTTGAAACCTTTTTAATTTCTTAATTTCATATAATAGAAACTCCTCTTCTCTGACATGCAACTCCTATTCTCTCACAATGCAATTAAGTATAATTATCTATTGAGTTACACACAAAGAAAAATATAATTTATATGTAATTAATCAGTTCTGGAGCATTGTGAGTTTTAGATTATGTGCAACTAGAAGCGTACAGATTACATTGTTTAAACCTGTTTTGTTGAATACTTAGTAGAATATCTTTACAACTAGCTCCTAAAGGGAAGAATATCACAACACACTCATTTTAATACCTTTCTTGTAAGAGACACTATTCTTTTTTTTTTTTTTAAGATTTTATTTATTTATTTGAGAGAGAGAGAATGAGAGACAGAGAGCATGAGAGGGAGGAAGGTCAGAGGGAGAAGCAGACTCCCTGCCGAGCAGGGAGCCCGATGCGGGACTCGATCCCAGGACTCCAGGATCATGACCTGAGCCGAAGGCAGTCGCTTAACCAACTGAGCCACCCAGGCGCCCATAAGAGACACTATTCTATATATGTTTATGTTTTGAACCAAAAATTGGGACACATTTGAATAAAAGTTTGGGATATAAATATTTTTACATTGCCTTCTAAAATCTAATTACATTTAATGCCTCTCTCTTTCTCTCACACACACTTAGGCTTTTATTCCCCTATTTATGTGATTCCAAGCAGTGGGGGTTGCAGGGTATGAGAATTAATCTTGGAAAGTGATTCTGAGATTGCAATAATGGATTCTAAATAATTTATGACAATAGGAGCACAGACTTCTTACATTTTGAATTGCTAGTTTAATGCAATATAGGATCTGACTAAATACTCCATCTGCATGTTCACTGGTCTCACCATGAAGATTTGCTAAAGTGTGTGTTCTACGACATCCTTCTTAATTCTTATTCTTATTCAAGTGCGCCTTCTTTTTCTCTCTTGGAGTTCTAAACCCAACTTTCCCTCTTCTATCTGCAAAACCAAAACTGCAACAGTAAGAATAAGAGTAGACATTTACTTAGTTATTAAATAATGTAGTTAATTTCGGATTTAGTATTTGTAGGCACTAAGTGTTTTCCTTGCATCAGAGGGTCAAATGGCAATTATTAATATCTGTTATTTGATTATTTTGTTACACTTTCAGTCTTATTTCTAATATAATTTTATCAGGCAATTCTGTTTACACGTTTTTGTTTAACCATAGTTTAAAGTGCAACTTCTGGCTGTTTCTAAGATTTTTTTTAAATCAGGGAGACCTTTCCCATTACCCCTGGTGTGCGCCATAAACATATATGGAAACATTTGAAGCATATGAAAATGAATACATCAAGAAGAGAAAAATTACCAGCATCTGGTTTGGTGGTATAGAAGCAATGCTTATTCTGACGAGTTGCAAAACTACCCATCATTTATAACTAATAACTAGCTGCCAGGCAGCATAGCTATTCCAAAGAAAGAATGTTGGGATTTGTGTACGTTTTACCGTAGTTGAAGGTTATCTGATGATGAGTAACACTAAGATCAAGAGCATATTTGATAGACAAATTTAACCTAGTACCCTTTTAATTTTAGTTATTTGGTTCATATATTACTACACTACATTTGGTTCATATATTACTACATTACATTTGAGAAAAAGATGTTTGAACTGAACTAAAGATATTAATTTAGTTTGATAAAGGAGTTAACTTTTGTGGGATGTTGCAGACAGAATCTCTTGGTTGGGTGGATTACTTAGACATTGCCTCTAATCCCTTTTTCATCTCTAAAATACTCTAATTCTCATGTTGCAACCTTGTAATACAGGCCACTATTTAAGTCTTTGCATGGTGCTGAACTTTGGACTTTTACAATCATGTTGGCTCCATTGGCCGCAGATAGGAATTTTAGACCCCTTTTTTGCAGAATGGTTAATCTTTACCTAAAACTGGCAGAGTAATATTCTTTAATTAGTTACAGCTATGATGTAATTAAGGTGCATCTGGCTAATTGTTTTGGAAATAGTAAATATTTCTTGCATGAAAGTGGCAACTTAAAATTTCCCAAGAAAAATGAATCCATTTGTAAATTACATGAACACATGACTGGAGAAACCAACAGTGTCCTGAAAACCATTTTCAATTTAAAGGCTTACTGAGCCCATAAAATAGATCTTTTATTGATCTTTTGTGTGACTATTAAAAAAAACACTCTGAAAATCTGAATGACTGTGAGGAATTTTCAATTTTGACATTTAAAAATACATTCATTAGGTTTACAAAAATTTACATGTAAACATAGACTTCATCTTCTGAAAAATATACTTCTAAAGAAATATATACAAATATCTCCTTGATGCTCTCTATAAGACTGTCTATGAAGGGAAAGATACTCAACCACCTTTTATTTCGCCCGATATTAAACTACTTTTTTTTTCCAATGTATTATTCAATGTATTAAGTCATATGTAATGAACACTGTACAATGAAGGCTTTCTTATTTGATTTGTGCTTAGTCAAAAATCATAAGAAAATGCAAACTATATGGAAAATATGATGAAGTATCCTTTTTTCATAGAGCATGTGGAAGAAACTATCTGGGGGAGCAAGCTGATACTGTCCCAATATTAAGAAAACAATAGCTGTATATAGCAGTTTAAGTTTTTCTCTGTTGTTGCTTTATCAAATTCAATGTACTGGATAAATACAAATAGATATAAGTAATATTAATGTAACTGACCAACTAAAATGATATAATGAACAATGATTAATTGGCCACCCAGTCCAAGAACTAGAATATAACGAATGACTTGTATTACCTATTGCTGCTTTGTGTCTCTCTCTCTACCTCTTTCTGTATTTTACTGTGTGTGTGTGTATATATATATATACACACACACATATATATATTTCATACATATGCATATACATTGTATATATAGTATATATACATATTTCATATATACATATTTATTGTATATATATATTTAAAAAAATGAGTTACTTAATTTTTCTTATTAAATTAGCAAATAAAAGGTGACATACTGTAGATAGTCTTGTGGGGCTTACTGCTTTTGCTCAGCATTATGCTTCCAAGATCCATCCATCTTTGCTCTGTGCAATTGTATTTCATTAATTTCTCTGCTGTATAATGTTTTATTATGTTAATATACCACAATTTATGAATTTGAATAGTCGCTAGCTTTTTTTTCCCTAAGAAAAACTGTATTGGTGAGAACATGCTTTTGCACATCACGCAACAGGCAAAGGTTTCAGTGTAAGTCTATGGATGGAATTACAGGGAATGGGGCCTGCAAATATTTGGCTTGAAGAGATGGTGCCAGATTATTTTCCAAAATAACTGATTTACCTTCTCACTAGGCATAGATGAGATTGTGGTTGTATTATATGACTCTTAATTTTGGAGACCTGAGCTATATATGTGTTGTTTCTCATTTTTGTTTTGATTTCTGTACCCTAGATTAACACCAATTTTCAGCAGCTTTTTGTATACTAATTGGCCTTATGTGTTTCTTCTTGTGTCACATGTTTGGCCTACTTTTCTATGGGGCTGTTTCACATATTGATTTCTTTGTTAATTTTTAGGAGTTCTTTATACTCTGCATGTTAAGATTTTCCCAGACATGCATACACCCATGCACACTCACGTATTCTCCCAGTTTGTGGATTTGAGGTCTTTCAGTGAACAGGATTTGGAAAGTTTTATTTCGGTTGCTTTTTATCAATATTTAGACTGTCTTTGAGTAGTGGATTTCGTACAAACAGGCCATAATTTATTTCTGGCAGCAGGCTAATCACTTTGGGCTTCCAAACCCTTCCAAACAGGCAAATAAGGAAGTTTGTGAGTTTACATGGACTAGTCAAACAGTGCATACTTACAAATCTTCCTGTCAGGAACCTTACACAAGGAAATGAGGAAACCATCCTGCAAACAAGCAATATTTGCTTTGTAACAAATGGCCCCAGGCCAACTCAGAGCTGCCTAGGGGCTAGCAATCTTCTAATTCGGAGAGACTGATTTATGTTCTCTCACCGCCGGCGCCCTCCCTGCGCAAAGTAATGTTTCCTTACTATTAAACAGGTCACCTCTCTGCAGACGGTTGGGGGCGTGGCCTTCGTCTGCGTCTTCATGTAAAAGCCACACTTACTAATGGAATCACTGCCATGAATTTCACAGCGTTCTTAATAACACTCTTTGGTGCGGAGTGGATTTAATTTGTCCGAATTCCTAAGACTCTGGCTCCACTCCTGCAGCATCACAATTTTTGCAGAAATGAATTTTGATTTTATCCATAAAAATATTCTTTGATCCAAATGCCCCATCAACAATTCGACTTGGCCTGGCCTCTGGGTTCACATTTCACTTACCGCAGGCACATGTCCTGATTTTGAATCTCATGGGTAGTCATTCTCCGAATCACACCTTTTCAAGCCTTTCAACATTGAGCGTTAGAGTCAATATACAAGAATTTATATCAAGTTATTACAAAGCCAGAAATGTTGGTTTGTCAGAAGGAGAGAAAGAAAGGACATGGGGAGAGGTATAATGTCCTCATTCTTGGGACACAGCTTCCGTCAAGCATTCTTTCTGTGCTACAACACAGTCAATGTGCCCTTTTCATAAAAGATTTTATTTATTTATCTGTGAGAGAGAGAGAGAGAGAGCACAAGCAGGGGGAGCGCCAGGCAGGGGGAGAAGCAGGCTCTCTGCTGATCAGGGAGCCCGATGTGGGGCTCCCATCCCAGGACCTTGGGATCATGACCTGAGCGGAAGGCAGACACTTAACCGACTGAGCCACCCAGCGTCCCCCCCTTTTTAAGATTTTATTTATTTATCAGTGTTCCTTTGTTTAATGACAAGGATTTGCATAAGGTGTGGTGCCTGCTCTACCTGGCACTTCCTCCCCTGTGCCATTACAAGCATAGAGAAGAAAAGTGGAGATTCCAGGAGCTGGGACAAAAGATCAAGTATTCAAAGGTTAGCAGTGCTGAAGTGGATTTAATGTGCGAGTTAGTACACAAATGGAAAACTTCAAGTGGACTCCCAACGCATACAAGCCATGTATTTGTAAACTGAACACCTTCCATTCACCCAGTGAGCCAGGCGCAAAATCTCGGATGTATCCTTCTGCCTAATTCCCAACAGCCAAGCAGCTTTCATTTTTGCTGATTAAATGGCATCATTATTTTTCATTTTTACCTTTTACCTTCTATTTTTACTTCTCATAGCCTAGTTTAAGTTATACTTACTTCTTGCTTAGATTGAACTAATTACTATCTCGTCTGGCTTTATGTCTTCCAGGCACTGTTTTCTTGAATCCAGCCTACAACGTACTGTCAGCTTAGTTTTCACCAGTCCCCATCATGCCACTTACCCGTCCTTACACACCTTCAAATGCCACTTACTGTTTTCTAAATAATTCCCTAACATTTCATTCTGATGACAATAAGATTTATAGGACGGTGATGTCTCTGTAGAATGACAACTCTGAATGCTTCAAAAAATGTAAAAGGAATTTGAGCATCTGAAGTAATAGTCTGGCTCTTAACTTCTGTGCTATTAAAATAATTCACTTTTATATTCTTGTGAATTAAATAATATATACTAACAAAGTCAGTGTGCGCAAAATTATTTTTTAAAAAGACTAATAAAAAGAAAGCATTGGGCAGTGTATCATCTACACTGAAAAGAACTGTTTAAATTCATAAAGTTTATTCACAGTCCCTGGACATGTGTGGTAGGAGACCAGTAGCCTGTGTGAGTCTGCTTCAAAAGCAGATCATTCTGCCCTAACAAGGGATTACAAGATTCTAGTCATTATGATCAGCTACATGTTCCTGCGGATTTACGAATATGTGCCTTCTGACAAGACAAAGGAACAAAGAATTATCTTTCCTATGAGGGAGTGAATAAGGGAATTACAAACTGTTATATATACACATATAAGACAAACCTCATTATCAAATAAGAAGCTCTTGTCCAATTTTAGAATATAAAATAAAACCGAAATTTTTTGGAAAAGATTTTATTTATTTATTTGAGAGAATGAGAGAAAGCAAAAGAGAGCATGAGCAGGGAGGAGAGAGAGAAGTGGGCTGCCTGCTGAGCAGGGAGCCCGATGCCGAGCTCTATCCCAGGACTCTGGGATCATGACCTGAGTCAAAGGCAGGCGCTTAACTGACTGAGCCACACAGGTGCCCCAATAAAACTGAATTTTTAGCTAAGAATGAATCACTTGTATTTATTACTACAATATTCTTAATATAATTCATTATTTGAGGTAGAAAGGATGTTTCTTTCAGTCAGAGATGTGTGACAAAATAGGTCAGATCCAATTTTTGTTGTTTTTTTTATCTTATTGGTTAGCTGTTTTTTTATTGAACTAGAATATACATACCAAAAGTGTAGAAATCGAACACATACAACTTGATTTTTACAAACTGAAATGAATAGAGTAATTAGCATCAATGTAAGAAATAAATCACTACCAATAGCCGAAAAGCCTACTTCCCAGTCAAAATTTTCTAACAAAGGTAATCACTATTCTGACGTCTTCCTCTATGGATGGGTTTTACTTCTGAATAACATTTTTATTAATAGAATCATGTAACATATACTCATTTGTACATGTGTTCTTTCAAATCTATTTTTGACACATCATTTTTTAGAAGTAGTAATATTTACAAATTTATTTTTGTGTTTCCAGACATTGGTAATTATTAATAATACTGCTATGAACATCCTTGTACATGTCTAGTGACGAACAAATGTACATATTTATGTTTGGATACACATAGGAGAGGAGTGGCTAAATCACTGGGTATGCATACTTAAGTTATATAAGATACCATTAAATAATTTTCAAAAGTGGTTGCTAAAAACACTCTTCACTAGCGTCTGAGAGTGCTGGTTGCTATACATCTTTGCCAACACAGGATATTATCTTTTTTATTTTAGTCATTCAGGTGGGTATGTAGTAGTAGTAATTGTGGTTTTGATTTGCATTTTCCTAGTACGAAATACATGGAATATGTTTAATCTTCATGATATTGTGAAGTGTGGGTTTAAGCCTTTTGTCCAAATTTATGGAGCTGTTAATTTTTTTTATTATTGATTTGTTGATCTTTATGTGTTCTAGATAGGAGACCTTTGCCAGATACATGAGCAGCAGGTAGCTTGCTCCATTCTTGCCTTTCTAGTCTCCTTACGGTGTCTTTTGGTAAACTTAAGTACTTACTTTGAATGGAGTCCAACTTAATCAATTTTTCCATTATTGCTAGTGATTTTAGTGTCTTGTTTAAAAAAATCTTTGTCTATCTCAATAATATTTTGTTTTTTTCTAAAGTTTTACATATTTACATTTTACATTAAGATCTAAAATCAGTCTAAAATTGAGTTTTGCAAATGATCTGTGGTTGGGCAAGATTAATTTATATTTGTATAGTTTACTAGTTGACCCAGAACACTTATTTGTAATTGTCATTTCCCTCATTGTAGCATGGTATCACATTTGTCACAAACCAAATTACCCTGTATATGTGGGTCTGCACTCTACTTGATTCCATTCTACTCGTCTATGTGTGTGCCCATGTGGCATCGTCTTAATTATTATAGGTTGTTTTTCTTCATAACTAGCAGTGAAAAATCTCTATCTTCACTTTTCTTCAAGATTTTGGTTACATTTGGCATTTTGCACTTCCAAATTAATATTGGAACTAGTAAGTGCACATACACATATACACACACAAATGCATACAGACTTGTTGGGATTTTGATTGAATTTGCACCAAATCTGTAGATTCACGTAGAAATAATATCTTAAAAAATACTGAGTATTGAAATCCATTAATATGATCCATCTTTCCATTCATTTAGTTGTTTTTAGATTTCCTTAATATTTTGGAGTTTTCACTTTAGAGTTCTTGTAAAACTGATTTTAGAATTATTGTTAAGTAGTAGCATTTTCTTGATAATAATAGAAATCTAGCGTTACTAAGTTTACTTATAAATTAGTGACATTAGAGTCTTTTTCTTGGCATAGCTCATAAT
Source organism: Neomonachus schauinslandi (assembly GCF_002201575.2). Taxonomy (NCBI): domain Eukaryota; kingdom Metazoa; phylum Chordata; class Mammalia; order Carnivora; family Phocidae; genus Neomonachus; species Neomonachus schauinslandi. The sequence continues at coordinate 64,109,853 of NC_058405.1, read as the reverse complement.
CTGGGGTGGCATGTTGGCCATTGGAGGTTGGGGTGATTATCTTCTTCCAAAGAGTGTTTACCCTTTCAGGCAGCTAGACTAGGACTGATCATTTCAATATAATTAGGGACAAAGCTATCTAAATTCTGTTTTGTAATGCTGGCAATCTTTATTGACCTCTGGATTGCCTCTGCTTAAAGAAAAGCAATAAATTGTGGGGCTCATATCTTGGATGTCCCATCTCTTAACATCAAGATTCTGGTCTCACAATTCTCTGATTGTCATTTTTCTAGCCCTGAGAATCTACCAAAAACATAGACAGTTTCTCTGCCAATTAACAGTAGCCTTCTGACCAGGTACTCTACCTGGATCCCTTGCATCTTGCCTCATATGCAGAATGTACAAATGTCCTGTGGTCACCAGAAACTGCAGCATGACAGCTTACCTTTCTTCCTTTTCTGGAAATTTTACTCACAATTCTAGCTTATTGCAGTAATTCTCAAATGCCTTCAAACAAATGTTCATTCTATCTATCATCTATCTATCTATCTATCTATCATCATCCACCATTTATCTTTCATCTATTATAGTTTATTGGACTTGTTTTCCTGTCTTCTTTTGTAGGACATTTGGTTTGTGCAACTACTCCATTATATCTGAAAGCAGAAGTCCCTCATGTAAATGCATCATTTTCAATGATTTTTCTTTTTATATTTTGAGAATGAAACCCTAAAAATTTTAAGATTCTATCTTTCTTTACTTCTAAAAAGATATCAATTTATTGACTTTCAATTATTTAACTAATGTATTGGAGAAACTAAATATATGGAGGTTAAAATACTTTTGCTCACTACACAGTTGTATGCTGTAAGTGTATTTTTATTTTGCTTTTGTCCTGTAGTATGAAACAACTTCGTCCTCCAGCCAAAGGGGATAGTTTTAAATTTCTTTTACTTTTATTTCCAACCATCAGTGGTAACTCAATTGTATTTCAAGCTAATATATGTTTTAACCAAACTCATAACCTGTAATTGCCTCTAATTTCAGTCATCTGAGGATTGGAGGCAGTTGTTTCTGCTTTTCCTATTTCAAGCTGAAAAGACAAAGCCTAAAGAAAAACTTGCAGTAAGTTCATTCTGTATCTACACATTTATGTAGAAAACGAACCGGCTAAGTCTACAAATCGCTAATTGATCAGTTTTTCTTTTTTTTTAAAGATTTTATTTATTTGAGAGAGAGAGAATGAGAGAGAGCGAGTACATGAGAGGGGGGAGGGTTAGAGGAAGAAGCAGGCTCCTAGCTGAGCAGGGAGCCCGATGCGGGACTTGATCCAGGGACTCCAAGATCATGACCTGAGCCGAAGGCAGTTGCTTAACCAACTGAGCCACCCAGGCGCCCTGATCAGTTTTTCAAACAACAAAACACACCTATGCATTTTACAGTTGCAGAAAGAGAATAATTGGTTTTGCAATTTTATTTTAAGCAGACATAGAGACTTCTTAGTCGTTTCTGAAAGGATCTCATGTTTATTAATTATTAAAGAAATAAACTCCTATAGAATAACAACATTTACAAAATCACTTATCAGTTATCTGATAAAATATGTGTGTGTGATTCTTCCCAAACTGACTCAAATAGCCAATAGATTATAAGTGCAAATGAAACTACAATACAGATGCATCCTTCACAACATCATATATGATGGATATGATTTTTTCTTTATAACATAGTTTCTAAGTAACTGAATACAATGAAAGTGACTCTTCTGTTGTTTGAGAGGATATGATCCACATTTCTCAATTTCTCTTTAACTCAGCTAACAGAACTTTTTGGGGCACCTGGGTGGCTCAGTCGGTTAAGCGTCTGCCTTTGGTTTGGGTCATGTTCCCGGGGTCCTGGGATCGAGTCCCACCTTGGGCTCCCTGCTCTGCAGGGAGTCTGTTTCTCCCTCTGCCCCTCCACCCACTCATTCTCTCAATCTCTCTCTTTCTCTCTCAAATAAATAAATAAAAATTTTTTTTTAAAGAAGGAAGCAGGGCGCCTGGGTGGCTCAGTCGTTAAGCGTCTGCCTTCGGCTCAGGTCATGATCCCAGGGTCCTGGGATCGAGTCCCACATCGGGCTCCCTGCTCGGCAGGAAGCCTGCTTCTCCCTCTCCCACTCCCCCTGCTTGTGTTCCTGCTCTTGCTATCTCTCTCTCTGTCAAATAAATAAATAAATAAATCTTTAAAAAAAATAAAATAAAAAAAAATAAAAGAAGGAAGCAGTTTGTTTCCTGAGATTAAGAATTCCTCATATCAGTGAGGTCATATGATACATGTCTTTCTCTGATTGACTTATTTCGCTCAGCATAACACCCTCCAGTTCCATCCACGTCGTTGCAAATGGCAAGATCTCATTCCTTTTGATGGCTGCATAATATTCCATTGTATATATAAACTGAGGGTTGCTGGAGTGGTGGGTGGTGGAAGGGATGGGGTGGCTGGGTGAAAGACATTGGGGAGGGTATGTGCTATGGTGAGCCCTGTGAATTGTGCAAGACTGTTGAATCACAGATCTGTACCTCTGAAACAAATAATACAATATATGTTTAAAAAAAAAAGAAGAAGATAGCATGAGGGGAAGAATGAAGGGGGGGAAATTGGAAGGGGAGACGAACCATGAGAGACGATGGACTTTGAAAAACAAACTGAGGGTTCTAGAGGGGAGGGGGATGGGAGGATGGGTTAGCCTGGTGATGGGTATTAAAGAGGGCACGTTCTGCATGGAGCACTGGGTGTTATGCACAAACAATGAATCATGGAATACTACATCTAAAACTAATGATGTAATGTATGGTGATTAACATAACAATAAAAAATTTTTAAAAAATTTAAAAAGGAAGCAGAACTTTTTGATTTACATGTTCACTTTTTTTTCCTTCTACCTTTGGACTTAAGACAGGTCTTAAAAATCACTCACACTGATATACAAAACTTACTAGAGAATATTCTAGTCGGGAATTATATACTCCTTTTCTAAACCACACTCAGAATCAATCTCATACTTTCATGGCTAACATCCCTGTACTCATCTTTTGCTCTCGTATCTCATTTATTGCCTTGAACAAGCTACATTTGTATTTTCGGATACCCTCCCCGGAAATGCCTTTCCTCAAGATTTTACCTGTCTTATTGAATTACTTCATTCAAATCTCTGCTTCAATGGCTTTCTTCAAATGTGCCTTCCCTGCCCCACCCCCATTTAAACTGGCCAAACCCCTAAACTGTCATGTTTACTATTTCCTTTCACTGCTTTAATCTCCTTCTAAATAGTTATCACAAACTGAAATTATACACATGTTTGGTTGTTTACCCTTTACCTACCAAATTCTTAATAAAAATCCATTAGCAGGTACCTCACTAATCTTTTTCACTAATGTATGTGGCGCTCCCAGGACATTTTCTAATAAATTGTTTGTTTGCCAAAATGAAGGAATAAGTGAATGATTGAAGAAGTACTTTTCTTCTGAGCCAAGGGTATTGTTCATTTTGAGAAGTAAGGTAGCAGTTTTGCAATTTTGAAAGTATTGTGTCCAGAAATGTCATTTTATGTATATATATATATATATACATATATATATAATTTCCAAGCACTAATATCTGCCTGCTGAATTAGAATATTATAGTTAATTATTAATTAAGTATATATATGAAAAAAAATTAATGATTGATTTTGTTTTACCTTGGTTAAACTGAAAAGACATTACTGTTTCTGAAATTTAGAGTAGTTTCTTTAGTACTGGTGAATTACTCTCACTGTTTTTCACCTAAACCCAGCCACTCACCTACTATCCCCTCATGAACAACTATTTTTCACACATGTACATACGATGCACATACTCAAGCACATACTCCATAAATATGCTCATAAACACACACACACACATGCACACACACACACAACACATGCACACATGCACACTACTACTATTTCAAACTGATTCTGGGCTAATTAGAAGATGAAAATCAGCCTGATCTGATATGATTCACAGGTAACTCAACTATTACTTTACTCTGTAATCATACAAAATCCGTGTTCAGTTATATTGAGGAAGTTCTGCTGATACCCATTTCATATGAATTAATACTAAATCTAACTCCTGAGTCAAAATGGTATTTAAAATCTACTTAGACTGTGAAAAGGCAGATCTCTGGGGAGAAAAAAAAAAACTGGAAAAGAGTTCTTTTAGTTTTAAAATAATTAAACATATTTAATTTTCTTCAGGGGTTCTTCACATAGTTGGATCTATGAACCTTGGGGTCTTATTAGTAATATTTACCACTGTATCTCCAACTTCCTGAATAGTATATGTCAGTAGCTCCGAAATAATCAAACCTGTACAGTTTAAAAGCATGGTGTTACAGCTGGAAATGAGCAAAAGATCACTCAGCAGGAAACGTCTATGAGAAAACCAATTCTCAGCACAAATGACTGTGAAACATATCACCATAGGCAGGCAAAGTAGCCAGAGTGTGACATCGTGTTCAGATTTTGCCACCGAAATCAATTGTGCTGATCACGTGCTCTAGTTGTCCATACTTAGCTTATAAAATGAAGAAATTCCACTATGTTTCTCAATAATCAATAAGACACTGGAGTAAGTGTCAATTTATTATTAAATAGCTTTTTAGAGTTCAGGTGCCATCAAAGGCAATTTCACAGAAAAAAAATAGGGAAGTTAATATTAATAAAAATTGTCATTCAGGTTTATTTGTAAGACAAGAGGAAAATATCTATAAATTACATGTATGCACATACTCAAGCACACACTTGCAATTATCTAGAAAATATCAAAGTATCTATAAATTATATGTATGCACACACTCAAGCACACACATTTAAATTATATGTAATATAAGGAGTGTCTTTTTTTAAAAGAAAACATTGATAAGAGAATAGGGGAGATAACATTTTACATTTAAAAAGCTCAATGCACTCTAATGACGTGTGTGTTTATGAATGACATCACATAGGTTTCAATCTGCTCAGCTAGGTCTTAGTTTTAAGTTGGCAGAACAAAATAAAAAATGAAGAAGCTTAAAATAGAAGTTGATTATTTTCCTTTAAATTGAAAACTTTTCTCTTCAAATTGAAGCCGAAGTAATATATTTTAAAAGATATCAACAACTTGGTCCTCTTTCTTTTCACCAGCTATAGTTTCTGGCTTCCATCTTTAAGCTAATGTTCAGCCAGTTACACACGAAATGAAAATTTTCATTTTTCCTTCTGCCTATCCTACTCTGGTAAATGTTTGCCTCCTTACAGGGCTTCACTGGAGCCCCAATTAAGTGGGAATGTTTGAAATAAAATTTCTCTCTCAATCTCTTTTATTTTATTTATTTATTTTTTTTAATTCATGAGAGACAGAGCGAGAGAGAAAGGCAGAGGGAGAAGCAGGCTCCCAAGGAGCAGGGAGCCCGATGCGGGACTCGATCCCAGGACCCTGAGATCATGACCTGAGCCGAAGGCAGACGCTTAACCATCTGAGCCACCCAGGCGCCCTCTCTCAATCTCTTTTACCTGAAGTATATTTTTGTCTTCCTTTTCACATTCCTTTCAGTTTCATGGAGAAGCCCAACATCTCCCTGTAAAACAAATGACTAAATGTTTTCTACAAAATGTCAGTGGTGGGTGCCTGGGTGGCTCAGTCGGTTGGGCGACTGCCTTCCGCTCAGGTCATGATCCCGGAGTCCCGGGATCGAGTCCCGCATTGGGCTCCCTGCTCGGCGGGGGGTCTGCTTCTCCCTCTGACCCTCCCCCCTCTCATGTACTCTCTCTCTCTCTCATTCTCACTCTCTCAAATAAATAAATTAAAAAAAAAACAAAAAAACCCCAAAATGTCAATGGTGTGCGTTGAATGGTACCAGGATTGAACGTCTCATCTAATTGACTGGTAGATTACTGGTAGAGTAATGTCATTTTCATCTAAAAGCTGATGTGAATGAGAAGACTATACCATTTATATTAACAGTTGCTTTTCTTTCAGATTCTTAGAACGGAAAGCATGTCAAATATTAATTTAATTCATCACCAAATTATGGGAAAATTTCAAATAATGCCAATATTATCTAATTGACTACTGCTTTTACAAGTAGTATGGATTGGATAGTCTGCTTAAAAACATCCCGATTCTCGATAAATTACAACAAACATAATTTTAAATGTCTAGTTAAGCTCACAAAATATTGAGGAAAACCCCCAAAGAATAATAAAATAAAAATATAGCAAGCTGAATCGGTGTTAAGACAACGTAAAAACTTTTTTTTTCCCGTAGATGGAGGAGAGGTGAAATCTCTTACAAATAACTTAATGGATTTGACAGGGGAAGACTCCTCCCTCAGAGAAAGACTGCAAATAAAAGAATTCAAATACAACTGTGAGCAAGGAACCCAAAAGAAAAATCTATCTGTATTTTAGGTCCAGATTAAAAAATGATCTCTCCTGAGGTTTTGTAATGAAGTGCTGTCTCACTTGGGCCTAGAATTTAAAGTTGTTTTGCCCACATGGTTAGAAGACCTCTAGGTGAAAAAGTAAATTATAGGATTCTTTGGTACATGCAGAGGTAAGTTCAAATTTTCTGGATGAAAATTTCTTCAAATGAAGGCCCTCAAGCTAATGTTTAGGCAAAATGAACTCAATAGAAAGAATGAAAAAATAAGAAGTAAGTCAATATAAGTGAATATAAGAAAAAACTCTTAAGGAGTTCAGAAGGAATTATTAGAGATAAAACATAAAATTAGTCAATTTTGTAAGTTATTAAGAAATAGAATATAAACTCTAAACAAAATAACCATTTATAAAAGGTTATTAATAAAGCAGAAATATTTAAAAATGTATCAAGGAACTTCTAGAAATTAAAAAATAATAATTGAAATAAAAAGCAGTTGAGAAGTAATGTGGCAGATTTTGTGATAGATTAAAAATTATTGAACTAAAGGTATACTTATGAAATTATACATAATGCATTATAGAGTCATAAGTAGAGATGGAAAACATGAAGGAGAGTTTGAGATATATGTATGATAAAATGAGAAAATTTAGTATTTTTTAAACAGAGTTCCAAAAAGGGAGGTGAGGGACAATATGAGGATATAATGTCTGAAAATGTTTCAGCAAAAAAGAAAGACTTGAAGGCTTGAGTTCAAATAGTTCAGTGAATTTTCACAATTACAAAATAAAAAAAAATCCACGCCTAGTTCTATTATAGTGAGAATGAAGAGTACTAAAAGAAAATATTAAATTCAAGAAGAAAAAAGGACATCACATACAAAAGAATCACAAAGAAAACTAGGATATATTGGGATAATGTATTCAAAATGTTGGGAAATAGAATGACAAACTTAGAACTTTATACTCAACAAAACTGTCTTTCAATAATGAATGGGAAAAATAAATCAAGGAAAAAAATTATACAAGAATAAATTATGTCCAAACTCAATATAAAAAAAGAAGGAAGAAAAGTCATAGAAAAATCAAGACAAATATGAAACAAAATACAATGTGCAAAAGATGTGAACAGCCATTTCATGGAAGAAGAGGTATGAATGGTCAATAAATATATGAAAAATGCTCATTAGTAATCTGGGAAATGCTCACTAAGTTAAATATGATTTTACATTCAACATAAAGTAGTGTACCTGGAAAGGACTAAGTGTTGGTGAGGTCATGCAGCAATGGGAATTCATTATACAGCATTTGTGGAAGTCAACAGTTATAAACACTTTTGAAGACAGTGTGACACTAAGTAATTTGAAAGATACGCATACTTGTGACCAAGCATTTTCAATTTCAGAAAAGTACCAAAGAGTCTCATAGAAATGGGTATCAGGAAGCCTTTGCAAGAATATCTCTGCAGTACAGTCTTGGAGTCTGTTTTATCTAAGATTAATGTAGACAACCCTTATACAAACAAGCCTTATTATCCTGTTTGTATGATATACACTTCCATCAATTTTCTTCCAACCTCCATGTGCATTTATATTTAAAGTCCATTTATTTAGAAACCATATTGACTGGTCTTTCTTTTTTTTTAATTCACTCTGTCAGGCTCTGCCTTCTAGTTTTGTTTCCATTAACATTTAATGTGATTATCAATAAAAGTTGGATTCTATTCTACCACTTAATTATTGGTTTCCTTTGTGTCTTTTTTTTAATTTCAACTATTTAACTATTAATAAAATAAATTGTTTATTATTTTTTTCTTGCCAACTTGCTTAGTTTCTTTTAAATCCCTTCCCTAACTTCCTGAGTTGAATAATGTAGACCATTGGTGTTCAATTTTTTTTCTTTTAAGATTTTATTTATTTATTTGAGAATGAGAGAGAGCATGTGAGAGGGGTTAGGGTCAGAGGGAGAAGCAGACTCCCCACCGAGCAGGGAGCCCGATGAGGGACTCGATCCAGGGACTCCAGGATCATGACCTGAGACAAAGGCAGTCACTTAACCAACTGAGCCACCCAGGCGCCCTGGTTTTCAATTTTTAACTATTCTTGGCAAGTATTTAACTTAGGATTTAAATAATGGAGTATTCTTGAAAACATTTGCTAGCTTAGTAATTACACTTGAAACCATCCTGCAGTATATCCAGTCACTTTACAGCACTCAATCATATCTACTACTGAAATCTCATGAAGAATTTAAAGGACTTTGTCAGAATTATGTATAAAACCAATTACTCCGGAATAATAAAATTACACATTCAGTCTATTGTCCTCTGGGCAGGAAGAAAAGCAGCAATAATTAATTGTAGGCACAATATTTTAAGCATAATTTTTTTATGCTATTTTATAGAATATGTCCATTAAAGCCACTAGCTTGCCCTACTTACTAATTGCCCTCTACCATTTTTTTTTCCTCTCTCCTTTTTTTCTTCTAGTTCTTACATCATTTAAATACTCAGTGATTAGTGCCATCATCAAGTCTTTTTCTTTCAACGTGTTGATTTAATTTAGCATGTGCGGTTCACAGCTGCATGGTTATTGATAAAATTCTGAAAAACAAGGACAGGTTTATTTTAGTGCTATACAAATGATAGACACTTATAGTTTTATGTGTTTCCTTGCAAACGAACCCCAACAAACTTATTTTTTCAACAGCATTCGTATTTCTTCTACCCACAGTATGTTTAACATTCTAAAACTCACCTAAATGGTATCTTCCCTGAAAGTTTTACTTCTGAAGTGAAAAAATGATACAGAAACTTCTGCTGGTTATTTAGTGACAACTGATTTTTGTCAGATATACAACAGGATATCTTTTTATGTGTTAATTTCGTCTATATTACCATTCCTTAAGGTATTATTATCAACACCTTCCTAATTTATGAGTTTTAAAAATTACATAGAGATTATTTCATCACCTCAGGAATCTGAAGAGGTAGACAAGGGAAGATGTTATTTGTGCTTTATGGATGTAGAAAAAAAATGACTAACTTACTAGAATAAGCAAGTTGGTAAATGAAAGTAAAGGCTAATTATTCTGATTTCTTGATATCAGAAACTGCATCATTATTAAAATAAAATTGTTATCCTGCATTGACTGCTTTTTAAAATACATTTTGTGGTGTTCAAAGCTTGGGGGCAGTTAAGAAAGGATTAGAGAAAAAGATCAAGTTGGGAATTCAGAATTCCTCGGATTTCACTCACACTGACACTTGAATCTCTGAAGGGTTTTTTTTTTTTTTCTTTTATTTCAACAAATGAGAAAGTGTGTCAACCAAGTAAGTCATGCATAACATTTTATGTTGCCTTCACTTATTAATAGAAAACTGTATTTAGATATCACTTAAGTTTTACTGTGACCAATATTAGAAAACCCAGCAAAAGCATAGAACAACACCAAAATCAAGATCTTACATAGATTTCTAAAGTATATTTATTTTGCATTTTCTTAAGGTAATTAAAAATAATTAAGGAAAAAGTGTAGATAAAAAAATAGAAATAGTACAAAACAAAAAAGGAATAATAATGGAAACCAACCCTACAAAAATCTCCTATATTCCTGGCATATTACCTAAATAATAATCATAAATTAAATAATAGTAAATGTTAATTATGTCTTTACTTATTCTTTACAAAATCCAATGCATAAGTACATGCTTATTTTATAAGTGATGATAAAGGTAATTTCATGGAGATTAAGTAATATTCAAGGTCACATTATTGAAGGTGATAGAATCAGGATTCAAAACGAGTCTTCCTATCTCCAACCCATGATGTTTCTACTATACTGTAAGGGAAGGGAAGAGGAGGTATTGGATGGAAAGAAAGACAGATAAAAGGTAAACTAAAGTCTAAGCTGTAGTGCTAGCCAATTTACATTCAATATTTCATTATTTGCAATTTAGTTAGGTGTTGACCCTTCCATTGATTTTTAACAAATTCAAAGACTGAAATTCAGGAATTAATAGCTGTGTCCTGGGTCAAACAGTTGGTACAGGGTGGAGCTAAGATTAAAAAATAGGTATTTGTACTCTTATATCTTAATGTCTTTTTTCCCCTTAAACTCAAGACTCACATACCAATTACAGCTCAACAATGCCTCATGTGGTTTGACAGAAATATGTCCTAAACCATCTCCTGCTCTGTAACCTCTCCCCATCCCCAGTGTGTTTTCCCTAGTTTGGTAAATCAAACCATTATTTACTCAATGATAAGAAAAGTGAGCCCCAGGTGAATTTCATTCTTATATATAATTTCTTTCTTTCTTTCTTTCTTTCTTTCTTTCTTTCTTTCTTTCTTTCTTTCTTTCTTTCTTTCTTCTTCTTTCTTTCCTTTCTTTTCTTCTTTCCTTCTTTCATTCTCTTACTTTCTTTATTTTTAAGTATTTAATTATTTTTTTTTATTTGAGTACAGTTGACACACAATGTTACATTAGTTTTTGGTGTACAACATAGTGATTTGACAAGTATATACATGATGCTATGATCACCACAAAAGTTCCATATTTTCATAATGTCAAACTGAGAAGATGATAGAAAATATGAATCCAGGTCTCTCTTGCATCTTATAAAATATGGCTTACTTTTCTATAAACAGAGAAAAAAAATATCAAGTTGTATAATCACTATACTTTAAAGTAATAACACTAATAATATACTAACATTTATAAAGTATTTGTTGTGTGCCAGATAGTGTTCTATGTACTTTTAGAGTTTTATTTTATTTAATTTTCATATTATTACTATTTTGCAGATAAGGAAACTGAAGTAGATTGAGTTTAAATAGTTTGCTCAAGGACAAACTTCCTAGGAGGTGAATGGTCAAGATTAAAACCCAGGCAATTAGCCTCAAAGTCTATGTGCTTGACCTCTATGCCATACTGATTTAGTAATCTGAAATACATTAGGTTGACAGAATGGCCCATTCTAGTTCCAGGAGTATAAGAACGTGGAGTATATTTCTTTTGAACTTAGTATACTGAGCAGAGGACCAGAGAAAAATTCAGTATAACTACAGAATAAGTACTGTGTGACTTTAGGCAAGCTACTCAATATTTCTGGTTATTAAGTGTCTTCATATATAGTATGAGAGATTTAGTCTGATAAGCCTTATGGTATCTCTGTGCACTAAAATTCTGTATTAAATGAATATATTAAATCTGCTATTTTCTTAAAATCAGTCAGTACAGGGACACCTGGGTGGCTCAGTCAGTTAAGCGTCTGCCTTTGGCTCAGGTCATGATCCCAGAGTCCTGGGATCAAGTCCCTCATTGGGCTCCTTGCTCAGCGGGGCGACTGCTTCTCCCTCTGCCTGCCTCTCTCTCTCTAATAAATAAATAAAATCTTTTAAAAAAATCAGTCAGTACAGGCATACATCACAGATATTGTGAATTCCATGCATACCAGACTACCACAATAAAACAAATATCGCAGTAAAGTGAGTCAAATGAATTTTTTGGTTTCCCAGGATGTATAAAAGTTATGCTTATACTATTAGGTATGCAAGAGTATTATGTCCAAAGAAGCAGTGTACAAGCCTTAATTGAAAAATACTTTATTGCTAAAAAAAGGCTAACCATGATCTGAGCTGAGTGACTTGTAATTTTTGCAGGTGGAGGGGCTTGGCTTGATGTTGATGGCTGCTGACTGACCATGGTGGTGGTTGCTGAAGGCTGGGTGGCTGTGGTAATTTCTTAAAAATGAGACAACAACAAAGTTTGCCACATAGATTGACTCCTTTTTTCGTGAATGATTTTTTTATAGCAGGAGATGCTATTTGATAGCATTTTACCCACAGTAGAACTTCTTTCAAAATTGGAGTCAATCCCCTCAAACCCTGAAGCTGCTTTATCAACTAAGTTTGTATAATATTCTAAACAAAGTGTTTAGAATAAATAGTAATAATATGAAAATTAAATAAAATAAAACTCTAAAAGTACATAAAACACTATCTGGCACACAACAAACACTTGGCTAACTGTTTGACTTTGTTGTCATTTCAACAATCTTCACAGCATCTTCGCCAGGAGCAGTTTCCATCTCAAGAAACCATTTCTTTGCTCATCCATGAGAAGCAACTCCTCATCTGTTCAAGTTTTATTATGAGATTGCAACAATGCAGTCCCATCTTCTTGTTCCACTTCTAATTCTAGTTCTCTTGTTACTTCCAGCATATCTGCAGTTACTCCCTCCATTGAAGTATTGAACCCCTCAAAGTCATCCATGAGGGTTGGAATCAACTTCTGCCAAACTCCAGTGAATGTTGACATTTCACCTCTTCCCATGAATAATGAGTGTCTTTAATGGCATCTGGAAATGGTGAGTCATTTCCAGGTGTTTAATTTTCTTTGCCCAGATCCTTCAGAAGAATCACTATCTATGACAGCTATAGCTTAACAAAATGTATGTCTTAAATAATGAGACTTAAAAGTCAAATGTACTCTTTGACCCATGGGCTGCACAATAGATGTTGTGTTAGCAGGCATGAACACAACAGTAATTTTATGGTACGTCCCCATCAGAGTGCTGGGGTGACCAGGTGTGCTGTCAGTGAGCAGTACTATTTTGAAAAGAAACATTTTTTTTTTTTTTCTGAGCAGTATGTCTCATCAATGAGCTTAAAATATTTAGTAAACCATATTGTAAACAGATGTGTTTACACATTAACACATTTACACATTATCCAGGCTTTGCTGTCCTATTTATAGGGCACAGGCAGAATAGATTTCAGCATAATTTTTAAAGATATCAGGATTTTCAGAATGGTCAATGAGTATTGACTTCAACTTCAAGTCAGCAGCTACGTTAGCCCCTAACAAGAGTCAGCCTGTCCTTTGAAGCTTTGAAGCCAGGCACTGACTTCTCCTCTCTAGCTATGAAAAGTCCTCGATGGCATCTTCTTCCAATAGAAGGCTGTTTCATCTACATTGAAAATCTATTGTTCATTGTAGCCACCTTCACTAATTATCTTAACTAGACCTTCTGGATAACTTGCTGTAGCTTCTCCACCAGCACTTGCAGCTTTACCTTGTACTTTTAGGTTGTGGAGACAGCTTCTCTCCTTAAATCTCATGAATCAACCTCTGTCAGCTTCAGACTTTCCTTCTGCAGCTTCCTCACCTCTCTCAGCCCTCACAGAATCAAAGAGTTAGGGCCTTACTCTGGATTAGGCTTTCGGTTTAAGGGAATGCTGTGGCTAGTTTGATCTAACCAGACTACTAGGAATTTCTCCATATCATCAAGGCTGTTTCTCTTTCTTATCATTCATGTGTTCACCAGCGTAGCACTTTTAATTTCCTTCAAGAGATTTTCCTTTGCATTCACAACTTGGCTAACTGTTTGTTTGGCACAAGAGGCCTAGCTCCTGGCCTCTCTCAGTTCTCAACATGCCTTCCTCACTAAGCTGAATCATTTCTACTTTTTGACTTAAAGTGAGAGATGTGCGATTCTTCCTTTCACTTGAACCCTCGGAGGCCATTGTCAGGTTATCAACTGGCCTAATTTCAATATTATGTCTCAGGTTATAAGGAGGCCCAAGGAGCGGGAGAAACAAAGGAACAGCCAGTCAGTGGAGCAGAAGGAACACACACATTTGTGGATGAATTTAGCATGAGGCTACTCCCTTGGTCCATTCAGGCTGCTCTAACTAATACCACAGAGCAGGTGGCTTATAAACAACAGGAATTTATTTCTCAGAGTTCTGGAAGCTGGGATGTCCAAGATTAGGGTGTCAGCATGGTCTTACAGGAATAGCTTTGCCAGTTTTCTCCTCTCTACGTTCTCTTTGGGAAAGATGGATCTGAAAGCAGATGGAAACAGTTGTTGTAAGTGTGAAAGCACTCGATGGCCTCCTACCCACTGTTTCCTTGTTTCCAATCCTTTCAGCGACAGCTGGTCCTGAGACAAGCTCATAAAAATACAAACATGTTTTTACATGAAGTCATATACAAATTTGGGGCTAAATAATATGAACCTTTAATAACAACACCTCTTCATCTGGTGTAACTTACTCTTTGGCTTCACAGAGATAAGAAAGGTAGGCGCTATCTTCCCCAGTCTTTTTTTTTTTTTTAAGATTTTATTTATTTATGATGGGGAGAGAGAGAGAGCAAGCAGGGGAGAAGCAGAGGGAGAGGGACAAGCAGACGCCACGTGGAGCCCTACGCAGGGCTCAATCCCACAGCCCTGAGATCATGACCTGAGCCAAAATCAAGAGTCGGTCGCTTAACCAACAGAGCCATCCAGGTGCCCCATCCCCAGTCTTTTTTTAAAAAGTAAAAAAAAAAATGCGTAGGGAGACTACTATGTACTGGGCATAGTTCCTGTAGAAGAAAATAACAAATCAACTATCAGTAGAATAGTTACTAGTCTTGAGAATGAAAGTGCTCAGTTCATGCTCTGCTGAAAATTTAGATAAGGAAGGGTGCACAGTCCACAAGGGAACACATCATTTTTGCATTGCTGACTGTGTTCCTGGGTGTGAAGGAGGTCCCTCTTTGTTGAAATTAATGCAGTCACACCCTGGGCTTCCCAAGACCTGGAGAACCATTAGGCTGATATCTGGGCAGAGGCTCAAGTAAACCTAACAACATGGGAGAGAAGGAAGAAATTTTGCTCATTTCTCTACACATGAAAGGGTGTACAAAACACTCAGGTTGAAAATGAATGATCAAATCTGTGAACACTTATTTGGAAATAGATGAGATTTAGTTAAGGTTTAAAAATAATATATTTTGTACTAATATTTTTACGGATGTAACTATATATATACTACTAGTGGTGATGATTATGAACCATCTAGCCCATATGTTAATACAGTTTTACATGCTTATATACATTAAATTATAAGATAAAGGGGCAATTAGCTTTATATGTTTGTAAATTTCACTTTTTTTTAGAAAGGTGCTTTATTGTTTCATAATATTATTCCACAGATCACTCTGTTCCAAGAGTGGTTTTGGGTTTTCCCCCACTGTTTTGTTCATGATACATTTGTATATTGCATTTTTGAAATAGATACATGATGACACAATCTCATACTTAATTGTTATGGCCACTTACTTGATACACATTACATCATTCGTATCTTCTTTACCTGGGATTTAAATTTAACAGTTTCTAATTGAAGGTAAGAATCCTTTTAATACACCTATTAAATAAATAAAATAAATTTAAAAAAACTTTTTTTTAATAAGGTGTATTTTGTACCCTATAAATTGCATTTAAATGATACTTTCACAAGTTCACCATCTGACAGTTTCTTTCCTCAACACATTTTTAAAATAAGGTGATATCTTCTACAGTAAGCTTTATTTGGAATGTACAGATCCATAGAATGTTTAAAGGATTTTCTTTTAGTCTTTTTTATTCCTTAAATTTAACTTCTAAATACGTGCATATCTCCTTATAATATAGAATTAGAATATAATGTAATTATTCCTAAATTTTTAATAGGTCAGTGAATTTTTGTTTTATGTGTGAGATACCAAGAAATGTGATTTTCATATATTTAAGCAATAGAAAAAAAAAAAGAGAACTAAGCAGTCTTTTAAATTCAGAATATTTGTGGCACAAAGGCCTCACTTGCCTTTTAGGGCAATGATTTAGATTTTTCTTCTGAATACCTGTGACTACAATATTTTACCAAATTTGTTCTGGTGAGAAAAGTCAAGAAAGAATATAACTACTTTAAGGAGTTTGGGAAGAAACAATTCCCATACCATTTGGTTTAAGCCAAGCACTTGAGTATCACTGAGCAATTTTGCACTAAAAAAACAGTTGAAAGACCAATGAGAAGGTTCTCATCAATGTTCACATTTGCCAAATTGGAACTATGCTAGGGATATTTAACCTATTATTGCATTTGATTTTCAAACCAGCCCTGAAAGGTAAATAGATTTGCCCATTTGACAGCATGAAGCTGAGGCTTAGACATGTTGAACACTCAGGTTGAAGTGTTGAACTTGCTTAAGGTCAAGTGGTTATCCAGGTATAGCTGGAACTCCAGCCAAAATTCTAACAAACCCAGAACATTTTCTACCATGTCATAGCTACCTGCTCATATGAATTGCTAACATATCCCTGGGTATTAGGACTATTAAGTTAGAGTTGCTTAAACTATTATACTTTCCAAAATTACAGGAGAGGATAGAGCTTTCTTTTATTAGAGTATAAATGCAAATGCTTTTCCAAATCATATACCACCAACAGGAAGCCTGCAGAAATTAATAATTGTGCCAGCTATCAATCTTTTCATGCATAAAATTCAAAATTTGTTACTCTGCCTACAGATGAAATGTCATTTTATAAAAAGCTAATTATATGCACCCACAAGTTTGCCTGTCAACACCAATGAGCCAATAGCAATCTGCAAAACTAAAATTGAGTATAGTATTAAAATCATTTGAACATAGGCATAAAATTACATAGTTTATTCAAACTGTGTTGAATATCAATAGAATTTAATTTTAGAATGAATCAGAGGCTTTTGGGATTACACAATTAAGGATAATTTGAATGACATTAGAACTCCTCCAGACATACCTAACTGCATAGGCAAGGACTCTGAGGACCAGAGGGAGAAGTGAATTGCTCCTGTCTGGGTAGAGGTGGGGCTGACAGGGGACCTTCTTTTTGTGTTTTTATCCCAGGGATAAGCCAGTACTTCACCTTTAATCCCCACTCTGTGCCTGAAGTTGTATAAGGATTATTCATTTCTTTATTTAAATCTATCATAACTCACTCTGGGAAATAACTGAGACAGTTTACAAATAGAATTTTGAAAGATGGAATAAACCAAAAGTAGGAGTAAAAGAAGAGATAAAAACAAGGATTGATTTACAAATGGACCTAGGTATGAGATATCAAAAAGCATACTATGAAGACCTACACATGTTGTTTTAAATTAGCTTCCAGTTTGGCTGTGAGCTTCATGGTACAAATGCAAGACCTACAATTTGGTCTCATGTAACTGACTGTATCCATGAGGTAAGAAGCATGCTTACTCCTGAAGGAGGTGGTGGCAGGAGCTGACTCACACCAGCTCAACCACTGCATAGGATTCCGTTATAAGCATCTTTTCCCAACCCTGAGGCCAGTGATGTCACTTAGGTGTCTTGAAATCAGCCCCTATGGAAGAGTTTACACCATGGGAATCAGTACATGCTATAAATGAGGGCTTTTTGCTCCCTGGGGAGCTAGTTGTCAAACATTTACCAGCATGTCACTACTTAAGGGTCTTTTCAGGACACACATAGACACACCTTACAGTATCCTTCACATTGGAATAAGTCAAAGATACAATTCAGTAAAAAAAGCTCTCATGGGGCACCAATGCATTATAGTATGGTTACTCTCATCTTGGGTGATAAGAACTGAAGTATAGATTTTAGATTCTGCGGAAAAAGTAATGAACCACAGGTGCTTCTTTAAATATTTTCCTCTGAGCTGAGTATCAATTAATACTGGGCAGTAATAAGTACACACAATAGTGTGTGTGTGTGTGTGTGTGTGTGTAATAGCTTCTTGGAATCTAACCCAAAGCACTAAATCTGAGAGAATTGAGGCACCTTAAGAGGATAAGTACTCAAGTCTTTCTTTCCTCTCATTCATTCCTCATTTACTTCTCTTCCTTCAAATTGGGTTTTGAAGTCCCTGTACTCAAATAAATCAGAACAGGGTCGGGGGCACCTGGCTGGCTCAGTCACTGGAGCATGCGACTCTTGATCTCAGGGTTGTGAGTTCGAGCCCCATGTGGGGTGTAAAGATTACTTAAATAAACTTTAAAAAATAAATAAATAAATCAGAACTCGGAGAGGAAGGGTGTAACCTAAACCTAGAAAACAAGCCAATCAGTGGACCTCTAGTTCCACTAACAGCTTTCCTGACTCCATAAAGTTATGTTGGTCTTAAGATGCCTAGTAAAAGTATCTCCAGCAGAGATGCACAGGGTGCCTTGTTTTGTTATTAGTCCTTTTGCCTCTCTGGGTCAGCTGTTTTGTAATTTATTCTATATAAGTTTTCTATTCTATGTAATTCTATGTGAGTATATGGTTAGCTCATACATATATATATATGCATTCACATATACATATGTATATATATGAATTTATATATTGAATTTTAGATTTGACATACTACTCTATACCTTAGGCATGATATATTATGCTAAATTAATTTTGAAGGTCATTAGATCTGAGTTCTGTGATGACTGACTATTAAGTTTTGTGTCCTGTCTTGAATGCCATAAAATTCTCGGGCCTGACCTCTACATTTTATAAGAGGGATGCAGTCTGTTTCATTTCTTTGGCATCTATCAGTCACACATATATTATGTATGGAATGCAGCTTTTAAAAGCAAAAGATACCCCTGAGCCCCTCGGTGGCTCAGTCAGCTAAGTGCCTACCTTCAGCTCAGGTCATGATGCCAGGGTCCTGGGATCAAGTCCTGCATCGGGCTTCCTGCTCAGCGGGGAGTCTGCTTCTCCCTCTCCCTCTGCCCTCCAACCTGCTTGTGCTGTCTCTATCATGCTCTCTCTCTCAAATAAATAAATAAAATCTTTTAAAAAAGTAGATGCCACCATGTTTTTCAGCCAAAAAACAAATAAAACAATTTAAAAAAATAGGCAGAAGAAGCATGCTTGGGTGGCTTAGTTGGTGAAATGAGTGACTCATGATTTCAGCTCAGGTCACAATCTCAGGATTGTGGGAATCAAACCCCACGTGATTCCCATTGTGGGAATCAAACCCCATACTCAGTGGTTAGTCTGCTTGAGATTCTCTCTCTTTTCCTCTGCCCCTCCCCCCACTCTCTCTCTGTCTTAAATAAATAAGTAACAATGGGCAGAAGATGTGAAAAGACACTTTTCCAAAGAAGACATCCAGATGGCCAACAAACAAATGAAAAGATGCTCAACATCACATTTTATCCAGGAAATACACATCAAAACTACAACGAGATATTACTTCATGCCTATTAAAATGACTAAAATCAACAGCACAAGAAACAACAGGTGTTGGTGAGGATGTGGAGAAAGGGGAACCCTCTTGCACTATTGGTGGGAATGCAAACTGGTGCAACCACTGTGGAAAACAGGATGGAGTTTCCTTAAAAAGTCAATAATAGGACTACTTTACGATCCAGCAATTGCACTACTAGGTATTTACCCACAGAATACAAAAATGCTAATTCAAAAGGATATAAGCCCACTGATGTTTATAGCAGTATTATCTACAATAGCAAAATTATGGAAACAGCCCAACTGTCCATCAACTAATGAATGGATAAAGAAGATGTGGCACATATATATTTTTAATGGGATATTACTCAGCCATAATAAAGAATGATATCTTGCCATTTGCAATAACATGAATAGAGCTAGAGAGTATTATGCTAAGTGAAATAAGTCAGAAAAAGACAAATTCCATATGATTTCCCTCTGTGTAACTCAAGAGACAAAACAAACCAGCAAAGGGGGGAAAAAAAGAGAGAGAGACAAACCAAGAAACATACTCAAAGAAAAACAAACACAAAATCCCAAAAACAGAAGTAGATGCCACCGTGTTTTCAAAGGACACCATCACAAAAATGAAAAGACAATCCACAGAATGGGAAAAATATTTGCAAATCACAGATCTGTTAAGGGACTTGTACCTAGAATATATAAGGATATACATATATATTTATATATATTCTTATAATTCAATAATAAAAGGACATAAGACCCAATTTAAAGATAGGTAAAGGATGAGAATAGACATTTCTTCAAAGAAGAGATACAAATGGCCAATAAGCCTATAAAGATATTCAACAATATTAGCCATTAGAGAAATGTAAATCAGAAATATGAGATACCACTTCCCATATACTAGAATGGCTATAACAAAAAAAGATATTAACAAATGTTGAAGATGAAGTGGAGAAATTGGAACTCTCATATGTTGCTGATGGGAATATAAAATGTTCCAATTCATTGGAAAACAGTCTAGCCATTCTCCAAAGGTTTAAATCTAGACTTAACTTACGAGCCAACAATTCCACTTTTAGATATACACCCAATTGGAATGAAAAGACATGTTCACACAAAAACTGGTACATAAATGTTCATAGCAGCACTATTTATTAAAGCCAAAAATTGTAAACAACCCAAATGTCCAACAAACTGAACAGTTGATCAAAAATGTAGTATATCCAGGGGTACCCGGTTGGCTCAGTCAGTTAAGTGGCCAACTCTTGATTTTAGCTCAAGTCGTGATCTCAGGGTCCTGGGATTGAGGCTTGTCTCGGGCTCTGCGCTCAGTGCAGAGTCTGCTTGAGATTCTCTCTCTCTCCCTCTCTCTCTGCCCCTCCCCCCACTCATGTGCGCGTGTGCTCACTCTCGCTCTCTAAAATACATCAATAAATCTTTAAAAAATGTAGTATATCCATACAGTGGGATATTATTTATCAATAAAAAGAAATGAAATACTGATGCATGCTATAATATAGATGAACTTTGAAAATATTATGCCAAGTGACAAAAACCAGTGACAAAAGATCACATATTGTATGATTTCATTTCCATAAAATGTCCAGAACTGGCAAATATAAGACAAGAAGTAGGGTAGTAATTACCTATGGCTGGGGCCAGAGGTTGGGTACAATGGGGAGTCGCTACTAATAGATATGAGGTTTTCTTGGGGATGATGAAAATGTTCTAAAATTTATTTTAGTGATGGTAGCACATTTCTGTGAATATATGACTATAAAAACTATTGTATAGTACCCTTTAAATGCATGAATTGTATGGCTTGTGAATTATTTCTTCTTAAAACCATTATTTTTAAAAAATATTTATTTATTTAGAAAGAGAGCACATGCATATGTGAGCAGGGGAGGGCAAAGGGAGAGGGAGAAAGAGAACCCCAGGAAGACTCTCCACTGAGCACAGAGCCCAACACGGGGCTCGATCTCTTTCTCTCTTTCCATCTGAGTGGAAAATAAGTAGATTAAACTAGATGGTTTCTAAGTTGGCTTCTAGAAGTGTGATATACCATAAAGGAGGTGTATGACCAGATTTAAACAACAGACATTTTACAGCCTTCAATAATAGATCTATATATCAGAAGTGATATAAAACCTATATAGACCCCTCATTCAGATAACTAAGAGAAATGTTATTTTCTTGTTCCTGAGCAAGTGATAAGGATATCTTTAAGATAAAAATTAACTAGACAATTGTCCATTTATTTTTTTTCCTATTTTTTTTTCTTGGTAGATCTTATCTCTGCCATTTGCTAGTTGTGTGACTACTTATAAAATGATGACATAATTTACTTATCCCGATGAATTATCATGATGACTGGTTGAGATAGTCCCATTACCTGGAAAAAGAGTAAATCTTTGATAAACAGTTGTTTTTATTACAAAAGAAAAATACTCAGCCACTGGGCTGTCTAGTACAAAAAACCAATTCCATTCTATACAGGACATTTTGCACTCAGTTTTACTTACTGGGGTTCAAGCTGAGTTCTAGATTTGTGATAAAAACCGAGGTAAACATTAACATCTGTAGAATTCGAAGGACCTCAGCCAAAATCTAACTGGCCTCCTTTCCAATCATCTATCCTGCTATCACCTTTGGTGTGCTAAAAGAATCCTTTAATATGAGTTCACAGGGGTTGCTTGGGTATTCATATTTATTCTTTGATTATTCATCAGTTCCATGTGAATCAGTACCATGTGAATCAAATATTGCAAACCTTTATATACTTCCTGACAACTTTTTCAATAATTAGTCAAACTTCAGATATTTTTTCTTTTTTTTTTATTCTTATGTTAATCCCCATACATTACATCATTAGTTTTAGATGAAGTGTTCCATGATTCATTGTTTGTGCATAACACCCAGTGCTCCATGCAGAATGTGCCCTCCTCAATACCCACCACCAGGCTAACCCATCCTCCCACCCCCCTCCCCTCTAGAACCCTGTTTGTTTTTCAGAGTCCATCGTCTCTCATGGTTCGTCTACCCCTCCAATTTCCCCCGCTTCATTCTTCCCCTCCCGCTACCTTCTTCTTCTTCTTTTTTTTTTTCTTAACATATATTGCATTATTTGTTTCAGAGGTACAGATCTGTGATTCAACAGTCTTGCACAATCAAACTTCAGATATTTAACAGTTACATCAGGAACTGAGAAAATTTAAAATACATTCTGCAATCATACAGAACTGGAACTGTTAAATAACAGTTCATTTATAAGAATGTAAGTATGATTACATGTAAATACTCTGAAATCCCCATTTCAATTCATTATTATTGCAACTTCCACATAAATGATGTGTTTATTAATTCATTTTATTGGACTTTCTGTTATATTTGTTTAAATGGTTTGTCTTCCTCAGTGAAGTTTTTGAAAGTGAAGTTTCATGTTTTAAGTAAGTTTTTTTCAAAATGTTGCATATATTTAATTATTAAATATATTTATAGTTAACATGCATCTTCTGTGTGCTGCATAATTGGTGTGTATTTGTTATATAATAAGTTAAATGGCAAGCATGACTATCTCTTTGCAGTTTCTAATCTATTTCTGTAGACCATAATTTTTGAATGCTTAATTAGTTCATTAGAAAAAATCATTAAAATCTACCAAAATTAATCATAATGTAATTGATTAGTGGAGCAAAATGTTCAAGGGTATTTTATATGTAAACAAGGGTAATTTTAGTTTTGAAAATAAAAGGAGGTTGGAACATGGTCCTCTTGAACCTTACTTGGTTTTTGAAGTAAAGAGCAATATTGGGGCACCTGGGTGGCTCAGTCAGTTAAGCCTCCACCTTCAGCTCAGGTCATGATCCTGGAGTCTGGGGACGGAGCCCTGCATTGTGCTCCCGGCTCAGTGGGGAGTCTGTTTTCTCTCTGACCTTCACCCTGCTTGTGCTGTCTCTCTCTCTCTCACTGTCTCTCTCTCTCAAGTAAATAAATAAAGTCTTAAAAAATTTTCAAATAAAGTGAAGAGCAATATCAACGGAGTTAGAAAAATTGGGTCTTAGTGTCGACTTTTGTTACTAAGTAGATGTGTATCATTGAACTGATAAGCACCTCAGTTTCATTATGTGTAAACGAGAGACTTAGACAAGTTCCAAAATTCATCCTGCCTGTAAAATTTTGATTATTCAATATAAACACTTTGCTAAAAGTTATCCTTTTTTTAGTTTCTTACAACAGAAAAACAAAACAAAACAAAACACTTTTCAATTAGGTTAGACCCTTCACCAGGAAAAGGAAACCTAAATGGATATGGCTTATCAAACATATGAGCAGGGGCCGCAGCATTCTATGACAGGCGGTACTTTCCTTCCAGAGAAACGAGCAGCAGCTCAGGCTGCCATTTTTAAAGAAAGGCGAAGCGCCGCAGCTGCAAAGCCAACTTTGGAAGTTTTGAAATCTCTTCATTTTGCAAGCCTCCCACCAAAAAACAGCAATCTTCCCCAGGAACCAGAGCAACAGGATGTGTCTAACTCACTAATGTAGAATGTAAAAAAAATAAATAAATAAATGTGCCTGGGATTGTGTACACGGAATGGCATGCTTCGTGCTGCCTTATGCACTCTGCGGCTGCAAAGAGAATCTGTAATCTCAGGTAGTGGAAAGGGGAGAGAATACATGCATATTTTTTAAAGATCTTGAAATTCATCCCCACAATATATTTTGTGTTTACAATTCAGGCTTTAAACAAAGCTATTTAAATTTGCCTCATCACTGTATTCTCATTAGGCATACCCATATATTGTGTATCCAATCATTTTTATGCTGAAAATTCCCAGTTTAAAGCTAAAGGGTGGTGAAACGTATATTTTAAATATCTTTCTGCTGCCTGAGTTTGGATTCTTTTCCAGATCATTAATGTTTCCTGGAGAGGGAAAAAGAGGAGTAAAAAAAAAATATCTTGGGGCGCCTGCATAGCTCAGCCGTTAAGCGTTTGCCTTCGGCTCAGGTCATGATCTCAGGGTCCTGGGATTGAGCCCCACATCTGGCTCCCTGCTCAGCGGGAAGCCTGCTTCTCCCTCTCCCACTCCCCCTGCTTGTGTTCCCTCTCTCTCTGTGTCTCTCTCTGTCAAATAAATTAAAAAAAAAAATCTTAAAAAAAAATCTTATTGAATCTGTTCTTGTAATTAGGGTAAAATACAAAGTTTACAGTATTCCAAAGACAAGTGAAAGGACTAGCTCAAAATTGAAGTAACACCATTCATTAAAAACAAGCCTCAGCCCCTTACTCAGTATTGTGTAGAAATTTCCTAGAAGTCTCTTGAAGCAGCCTCCCAGAATCTTTGTTTAGACTGTGGGCTAGAGATTCAGAAGAAGGTTTCTGATAAAACCCAGCTTAATGAGAGTCTTTTGGGATTTACTGTTTAGATAATGTGCGCTAGTTATGTGGTTAATTATAAGCCTTTTATTCCTCGCCTTGGTCCTGCCCCTACTTCTCTTTCCTATACACTCACACACATAAAACTTTGTTAAATATGTAAGTGTGGTATATTGGAAAAAGTCTTACAATGGAAAATTTTAAATATGTGGGTTTTTTACTATTTTATTCACCACTAACTAGGTGTGATATTTTATACAAGCAAACCAGCTCTTTGAGCCTCCTTTCCTCCCTTCAAAATGGGAAGATATTTTACATTTCCCCATTGGGGTGTTGTGAGGTGAGGCTGACAGTACTGAATGGCATTATAACAACCCTGAGTCCAAGCACTCGTGCCATAGAAGAGAAAAAAGACAGTGACTCGCATTCTCTGGATACAAATATAAAGATGGTTAAGCTTTTCAAATTTATTTTCTTAAAGATCATCTCTCACAGAGTATCAGTAAAATACTTCTATAGCTTAATAAGTAAAATCTACTGGATATTAATCAATTTTATTTGGTCATTCAAAATTTGTTGTGCCTAGGAATCATAACAGTGACTATTAATCTTTCTTTTATAATCCTGCAGATGTAAAAAAACCACTGGAGATTGGATTGAATATGTCTGGAATCCAAGTCATATGCCAAAAAATATTTCTCTATCACTATATAATGCGGTTTTTTTCCCTTGTATTTATCTCTTTCCTCTGAAGACCTTGTTTTTTTCAAACCACATGAGGATAAGATTCTCAAACAATGTAAGCCCTGGCATATTAAAAGACATGTCTTGGATCCTTAATGCTGTCAGAACCAAAATGTATACAATGACTGCTTGTTGGTATTGGAAAGCAATCAATGCAGGATTATGGTTTTTGAATGAAGGAAGCATTGGAGGTTAGGACCATATGCATTCCAGCTTTCCTCCAAGGTAATTTTCCAATTACTATGTTGCTACATACAGTCCAAGATGAGAGTGGCAGTTTCACTAGGCAGAGGGAAAAGAGAAGGAGTTCCAAGGTGCCCAAGTGGTTAGATTAGTAGGAGAGTGCTGAGAGACATGGAGAAGGAGCCTACAAAGTGTCACACAAATTCTCCTGGGTCCTTGGCCAACTCCTAAACTGTGAATGCACTGGGGGAGATTTGGGAAGGCCTAGCATAGAATAGTTTCTAAAAGGTGGAGATCCTAGCAAAGAGCACAGAAACCAAACGGTACTTGGGAGATGAAAGACGGCATTGGTCCCAGCTACAGTGGAAAGAATTTGATGAATACCCTGAGCTTTAGCTTGAAACTCAACAAGATCATTTTATAAGAGTAAGAACCAGTTCCTTGGAGTAAGGACAAACCAG